>NC_137969.1:248412992-248424013 GCF_963924665.1 Micromys minutus
AACCAAGGAAGCCTTGATGTTGGAAAGAGATCACAGGAGGAACACTGGAAAAGGAGCACCTGCAGACAGACCTTGAAAGCACCAACTTGCTTTTTCTGGGATCGATCACAGTGCGAGAGAGATGAACTTAAAATAAATGCTCAGAACTTCTATTCTTTTCATATTAGAGGAAACATGGAAAGGTTGGGACAATCATTACACCCAGCAAGGAAAGACACATGGTCTTCCGGAAAAGCCTACTTTCCAGACAAAGACCTTCAGGGCACTGCTCTGAGACTCTTCCCTCTTCTATTGGGAAGCAGAGTCGGAGTTTATTTTACAAAATATTTAGCTTAGGTCTTAGTCGTGGTGATTAATAGCAAAGAGACACTCTGGAAGGGAAGGGAGTATACCCAACTGTGGGTGTGGATTTCTCAAGGGAGAATCTCAGCTGGTTTCCTCTACAGTGTGTATATTCAATGGCTCTCGGTCGCATCTCCAAATGTTGCTAAGAAACATGTCTCTCCCCTCCGATTACCAGTACTCAAAGATGTCCTCCACAAAAGGTTAAAACTTAAGGGATTTTCTTTTGTGAATAAAAAGGTATAAGTTGGCCCTCCCCTTTCATTTTGGAAAGTCAACCATATTGTCACTGTGCCCAGTAAGATCTCTAAATACACCATGACACCCCTTCTCCTGTCCAAATAGCTTTGGACAGTGACCCCTGAACAAACCTGCTGTAAGTGGGGAGCCAGATGCGATGATGCTTTGATGGCGGTGTCCAGCCCTCAGCCGGAGGTGGAATCTCTCAGAAAGAAGTGGGAGCCTGGCTTTTAGGGAGTAGTCCAAAAACTCTGAGGTTCCCAGAGAGCCCACGGAATTTTAAAGGATGGATTGGCAAAATCTCTGTCATCTTTGACAGTCAGGGATGAGATACCTTTGGACATCTGTCTACCCTCATAGTAAAGTATGGGAGAGCTATATAGACTATGTAGATGCAGATGACAGCTGTTTCCTATGAAGGATGAACAATATTCTACCAAGAAGATCCAAGAGCCTCAGAAACCCATTTCTATAGGTTCTCATGTTAGGCAATAGCAGCCTCTATTCAAAAAACAAAATGTAACTAAGTGGAAGATTGGGTTTGGGAGTGGCCCCTGCCCAGTATCTGCCAGGCCGTTCTGCCTCATCCTTTGGGGCAGGTGCACCTACCATTTGTAGGGTCCCTGCTTTTGTCTCAGGCTGAGAGAGAGGACAGCAATGGCTATCTGACTGTAAAGAGTCATCTGCACCCAAGAAGGCTCATCTGGACTTGCACTTTACCTACTTATGAAATATCAGACTTCAAACCTGGGGTGAGGCTCCAGTGGTCTTGGGTAAGGGGGGTGCGTTAGTCTAACATTACAGATGGAACCGGAGTGCAGATTGACATGTCATACAAATGACTGTGAATTATTCCATAGTCCTCCCATTGAAAGTGGGAACTGGCTTTCCTATTCTTGCATCCAGAGTAGGCTGTGGATATTTTGATGAAGACTATGTGGCTGATGGGTGGTCACACAGCTTCAAGTCTTCCTCTGAGGAGATGGCAGCTTCCACCACACCTCTGAGAAACCTCAACTGCCATGCATGAGGTCTGATGATCCCCCAGTAAAGCCCTCAAAAGGTGGCCGTAAGACAAGAGGAGGGAGAGGAGAAAGAGGAGGAGATGGAGATGCTGGTGATTCCTGAATATACCACATGCATAGGAATCCCATGTCAGACCAGGCTCTCATCAAACCCCACCCCTGACCCCAGTCAAAGTCCCATGGAGTAAAAGAATAGCCCTGTCTAAATCTGCAACCCATGGAATACAATGTAAACAAGAGGGTTGTTGTTTGGAGAATTGTTTGGGTGTATGGATGGCAACCAATACTGGGAGGTGTGTCCATTCCTCCAAGTCACCACCACCAGTTTGATGGTGATGATGTTGCTAATCTTACCGCTAACAGCATCTCTTAGCTCCAGGGATGCTCCTGCTGGTGTATGAGCTGTTTATGTCACACGTACACTCTGGCCATGAAGGTTACAGAAGAGTCTAGCATAGAGCCTTGTATGAAACTCAGGGGACACACCACTCTCACCCTGTCCAAACAGTGTCAATTCCCCTTAGGCTAAGCCCCCTTCAGTGTAGGTGTTTGACTGCAGCTTTGTACACGCCCCTTAGCCATCCTCTTCTCTGCCCCTTTCATCGGACAGTGAGCTGAGGGCATCCCTGTGCATGTCTTCTGCCCCATATTATTCATTGCCAGTCAGAGAAGATCTTGCAGATGATCAAGTTGCATGTTGGTTAGGAGTGGGTTTTGAGGAGAAGCTCTTTTTACCTGAACACTTTGGAGCATGTGAAATTTCAGTTGCAGTCATTCCTTTTGGATGAATGCCTTCTAGAATGAAGCACTTAACAGTATTCATTTATTATAATCCATTGTTGTTGTTGTTGAGTTTATAAAGACAGTATCTTGTGTAGCCTTAGGTAGCCTTGAACTAACTAGGTGGCCAGGGATGGCCCTGAACTATTGATCCTCCTGCCTCAGCTTACCAAGTGCTGGGATTACAAGTATAAGTATACACCCCATCAGGTCACTGTAATTATAGATGAATTTTATTAGCTCATTTATTTTGTCTGTGCGTGGTGTGTGTATGTGGGGGGGGGTGAAGCTAATCCCTCTGCACTTATGTGTGTGTGTGTGAGAGAGAGAGAGAGAGAAAGAGAGAGAGAGAGACAGAGACAGAGACAGAGACAGAGAGAGAGACAGACAGACAGAGAGATAGAGAGACACAGAGAGAGGGAGGGAGGAAGAGAGGTGGGGAGGGAGAGAGAGAGACAGACAGAAAGACAGAGAGATGGACAGAGAGACAGAGAGAGGGGGGAGAAAGAGAGAAAGAGAGGGAGGGAGAGAGAGAAGGAAGGAGGGAAGGGGGAAGGGAGAGAGGGGGGAGAGAGAGAGAGAAAGAGGATACATGTGGAGCTGAGATCAAGTCTGATATTGTTCCTTGGGCCATGTCCATCCTATTTTTATTTAATACAGATTGTCTAGCTGGGTCCTGAGGATGTTAGACATCCTGGTCTGTGAACTCCAGGGACCCTGCCGTAAAGCTGCACCTTTCAAACACTTGTCACCCATGGTCACAGTAACAGAGATCTGGGGAAGCCGAGTTCTTTGAATGACAACTCTCTGAGTGGGCACATCTTAGGTTCAAGCTTCTGATGAGGACATTGGGACATCTGTGGGCTGAAGTTGTCATTGCCTTTAGCTGCTGCCTTGCTCATACATTGTAAATAATGCCTCCAGGCACGTGTGCCTCAAGGTATATGTCAGCCTCATTCTGTAAATCTCTTTTCCACTCAAGAGGTAGAAGTTAACATATTCCCAAGGCTTTGATGTTGCCAAACTCTCTCATCCAGGGCCATGTAGAGATCTTAAGAATTTGGCTTAATTTTGCTTTCTTTCCATCAACCTGTCTAGTCAACAATGTGCTTGTCAATATATGTGTTGATATCAATATCAATGATATCAACAATGTGATATCAATATATCAGATATTCTAAGCCAGGGCAAGAGCAGGAGACCCATTGGAGATGGCCACAGAATGTTGAATTTTATGAGGTCACAGAGAGGTAGAGAGGGTTTCTCACACCCAGACCATACTCTGAAAAAGAGCCTTGGGCTCCCAGATGCCTTGCCAGGTTACATGTTACAACTGGGTCTGAATGGCTCCAAGGGCCCAGGCTTCAATCCCCCTGCCCTATGGTTAGCAAACCTTGCCTGTAAGCACACAGCTGTTAAACATATGATGTCTGAGTGAAGGAATTTGGCTGTAGCAATGGGACCGCCTTACTGAGCATGCTCCCATGCAGTTTCTCCTGGTTTCCACTTGGTCTCTAAAACTCTCACCACAGTTCCAGGCAGCCATTTTCTTCTCACTCATCAACACGAATGCTTTAAGCAATGAGGACTCTCTTCAGTCTCCTGGAGCCTCTGGGCTCAGCTTTACACACCTATCTCCAGAAACTTATGCAGTGAAACTTAGTTCCACCCTAGGTGTACACACACTCACACACATCATATCACATGACTTGGGGATTTACGCTCCTTCCAACCCCTTTCCACATTTGTAGATGGAATGAGCACGATCTATGCTCATGAAATGGTTCTAGTTGATGGATCAACATAAATATGAACCCAATCTTCAAATGCAGCTGAGCGTTCCAGAGTGGTCAGAAGTTACAAAGCATGTTAGTTAGCATGCTGCAAAAGTTTATTTTTATTGTCAACTTGACACAGCATTGAGTCTCCCAGGAAGAGGGAGCTGCAATTGAATAGTTGTCATGGTAAAACATGTCTATAGGAACTTGCTTTGATTGATGATTAATATGAGAGGCTCCAGTCCACTGTGGGCAGTGCCATCCCCCAGACAGTTGGACTATATAAGGAAACAAGCAGTGCATGGGCCTGGGAGTGAGCCAGACAGCAAACCAGCAAGCAACATTTCTCCGTGTTTTCTGATTTGAGCACCTGTCCTGAGTTTATTCCCTGACTCTCCTTAGTGACAGACTGTGACCAAGGCACATGAGATGAAATGAACTATTTTTTCCCTAAGTGCGTTTTGGTCAGAGATTTTTATCACAGCAACGCAAAAGAAAACTGGAGCATGTGTTCATTGACATTCCTTTTGAGATCTAGAATGTTCTAAAATATTGAAAGCTGAGAAGTTGTTCAGAGATTTCTCAGTGCCACAGAGGCCCTACTAAGTGAGGACAGCCGATCCCAGTGTGTGTGTGAGTCAGCCACCCTTGCACCAGCAACACAGGAGCAGGGCCAGATTTGCTTCTGGGACATTTTGTTTTTCTACTGTTCTTTTTAATTTACATTTTGTTATCAAACAATTACGTTTGAAGTTTTTTTTTTTAGTGAAATGTGTTTACATTTTCTAATTGAACACTCCAATAATGATGTTTTCATATTACTTGGTTTTTAAAGGTTATTATCATTCCTATAAGGTTCCACAAAATGTGGCAGCCCCCAAAACTTTCACAGCATAAATAAATATGTTTACTCGCTTAGGTGTAGAGGCTTTTCTTGCTGGGTTATTAGAAATGCATTTTGCAAAACTGTGGCATGATCTACATCCTTTGAGCTGAGTGGTATCTGCATGGTGCAGATACATGTATTCATGTGTACAGACATGTGCTTTGTGGGGTGGGTTACCATCATGTGAGTTCATATTTGTGACCTGGCTTCCATCTACTCCATCTGCACTCTCTCTCTGTGACACATGAGGAAGCCACCAAGAAAGGAGAATGTGACTTTTCCCAGGATCACTCTGTTGGCCAGGGGAAGAGCCAGATCTGAGGTCAGGAGGTCTGTCATGGAACCAACGGCTTGCTAACTCACTCTGTAGGACTGAATGAGGGGCTTTCTGCAACATCCTCCGGAAACAACTTCTGTGCTCCTCGGTGTAACGACATGCAGATTTGGTAAAAATAAGCCCTGTTCAGTGGGTGACGTGGCATGGGAATGTCAGGAGCAGTACACTCTGCCTCCTGGATGGTAGAGGTATGCTAGAAACACAGCTCTCCAACACTCCAGGCTTTTCTTTATTTTCCAAACTCCCTACGGGTCTGATTTTACCATCAAACAATTAGCTTCAAAATTTTTTTACATGTACCCTGCAGCCCAGTAGAAATTGTGTAGTTCAGTTCATAAATACAGTAGAGGGCTTTCAAGTGGAAGAGTCAATTGGGATGGCTGGAAATAAATGTCCTACTTTGGATATATATGTGAGCTTTTGGGCAGAACCTTCTCCATCAGTCAAAGTCCCCAGAATCTTTAATATGTCAAGGCGCAGTCACACACGTTCTGGAGACCAGATGACAGCAGAGACGTACTCCTGACCTCAGGGGACATTATGGGATCAGAGAGAAACGGGGATGTCTGAATCCTGGGAAAATAAGGAAAGTAGGGATGAAAGAGACTGGCTCACAGACCTACTTTTAATAAAACTGAGCCAAACCCCAAAGGATGTGGCACCGAGGGCAGCAAAGCAGCCCGGGCTCACGCGAGTCATCTGTAATTTGAATCGCTAACTTGAGCACGAGCGGGGGTCTGGGGCTGCTGTCTCTAATAGGTTATCACAGGATAGAGTTTAAAATACCACTTGAGTCATAACCTCATCCACTTAGAGATCCAGAAAGGGTTTCCAGGGCTGATCAGGGACCTGATTTGCAAATTACTATAAATTAACGTAGTTATAGCTGGGACATGAATATACGCTTCGAAATGCTCATATCGTACATAATATATGCCGTGTCTTAAGATGATAATAGTGGTAATTTCTGAGATGACTTTTCCTCTAGCTGGCACCTTTCACCCCATGATCCCAAGCCCTTTACAAACACTAATTAATTACATTAATTTTATCATAAAGCTTGCTCATTACTGTACTTTTATTATACGCTCTTGCCAGCTCAAATTTAATGCAACGCCCTTATTGAAATTCTGTTCTTTGATATCGCTCCGATCTGCTCGGGTTTGCGTGTGCCTTTATAGGGTTTTTAACTCCACAAAGACTACAATGAAAGCTGTTTTCCTTCATTGTGGGAATCATCGTGCACCAAAGACAAGCTTGAGTGATGCCCAGACCAAGTGTCTTGATCCTCCCTAGGGCCATGTGGCAAGTTCAGGGTCAAGATGGTGCTATGTAGGGGAACAGTATCATGATTGAGCTGGGATAGGGGCTATCCTTATCTTCCAGGCTGCAGAGCTGTTGCCTATAATGACTCTGATGTCCTTATGCAAAGACACTGACAAGAATTCATTCAACCACAACCATCGTTCAGGGGTGAGAGATGACAAGCTAGGTCAGTGTCATGACAACTCCTGACTCAGTACCCACATGATTGGAGGAGAAATCCGACCCAATGAAAGTTGATTCCTGATCTCCGCACGCACTCTAAAGTAAGTGTAGTTTCTCTAAGGTCAATAAATGACTATACATTTCTCACAATAAATGACCCAAGAGCTAAAATCGTAAGCAAGAAAACAAAACATAAAACTTCAGGCAAGTACACACAGATTAGGAGAAGGACATGAACTCACATTTATTCAGCGGCATCTTCCCTGATGGCTCTGAATGCCTGTTAGAGTTGATCCATGCCCCGTGCCCATGCACACTTCCTGTTCTATTTGTTACATGTGCATGTTGTGTGAGATGTTTGCTATCAGGGAGAGGTGGGCGGAAGGGCACCCGGATCTTCCCTTCGATTTTGGTGTACCATCCTGCCGGTGCATATTTATTTTGAAATTAACGTTTTAAACGCTGAGTTAGCCAGTAACTCTGAGACCCTGAGTGGCCTTTGAGAAAATGGGCAGTGACCAACGTGGCCTCCCTGTCAATAGGTCTCTGTCAGTGAACTCTGTCAGGCTGAAGACATGTCGGACTGTGCTTTATCTCTCATCATTAACTTTTGGCTCAAGAGCGCGTGTGTGGAACACCAACTGTTTCACCTTTGAGAACAGACACCGTGTCCTCAGTGAGCTGGGTCCCAGCCCCAACGGGCCCCTTGCAGACTTGGAAAGATCCTCCCCTTTTGCCGTTTCTCAGCGCAGGGCCAGAAGGGAGCTGGGTGCCATATGCTCACATATTCGATCCCAGAGCCGAATGGGAACAGAAAAGCAGCCCAGCCACTGCTTTGGCTAGAACAGACCCTGGACGTCATAAAACGTGAGCTCATATGTTTCACTACATAAATAAAGCTGACTTGGGGAGGTGGCTTCAAACCCACAGTGAACCGAAATCAAGTTGGCTAGGCTCGGTGCACAAAAAGTCAATGTGATCATGGCTTCCAGTTCTGTTTCAGGAACTCAGAGTTCCATATGTATTACATATAATATGTTACATATCATATGGGCACAACCCTATTGGATGAATCCCTTGACTCGGACCCAGAGAACATAAAATCCTTCCTGACCACGACTTCATGCGATAGAATCTAGTCCGATGGCAGTACTTTAGAGTATATATTCTTAGGTCTAATAAAACATATCAACAGGTTTTTATTCCATCCAGGGGCTTAGACAATTGACAGTGTTTGTTTCTTACCTATGCGATGTCCTGGGTGGAGGTTCAGGGAATAGTCCCCCCTTTGAATTAAGGCCCTCTGATGGAGGTAAAGAAATGGAGGGAGAGTGTGGGGAAGACACACCCTTTCAACCAGCCTGCGTAGACGTGATACTCAGTCTTTCTGCTGTGCACACACAAGCCTGAGCCTTCATGGGAAAGGAGGGGGGCCTAGGGAAGAGCTTCCCATCAATGCTTCGTGCTGTGGAGATTACGGGCAGATCCATGACGTCATGCCTCTGCTGTGGACATCCACCCATGTGATGAAGAGTATGGATGGGAGCTCAGCCTCTCATGACACCTTATGCATGTAAGCTGGAAGGGCAGGACTGGGGCAGTGTGAGGTTATTTGCCTCTTTGCTGGGGCCAGTGCTGAGAGAAGCTGCTTGAGGAGGAGAAGATCCAGGTTCAGGTCTACAGACCATCCTGGTGGGGAAGGCATGGCTGAAGGAGCCTGAGGCAGCTGGTCACATGGTATCTGAACCAGAGACAGATTCAAGTTGACTGTCAGTCTTAACCTCCAGAATGTTGAGCGCAGCCTGCTTGGATTTATTTCTTTTCCCTTAAAGTCATTTTATAGACTTGTGACTTTGGAAGAAAGTTGCTCAACTTCTCTAAGCACCATATTCTCTTCTGTCAAACAATGAGAGAGGAATGAAAGCAGACACCGGTGGAGGCTTTGCAGGGATAAAATGCACGGAGACTCCGGAGGAGAGAGCAGACAGGCAGCACTCACCAGGATGACTTCATGTTGCCATCATCACTGCCATTATAAGGAGGGGTCCTCACACTGCCCTGACCTCTCGCCATATTTGTAACGACTAAATTAAGATAGTTCTCTTACAGTATGTGTGTATGTGTTCATGTGTATGTATGTTTGTGTGTGTGTATATGTGTGTATATATATGTATGTGTATATGGGCATATATGTGCATGTGCCTGTATGTGTGTGCATTTGTGTGTATGTATGTGTGTGAGTATATGTGTATGTATTGATTCTTGTGTGCATGCATGTGAGCTTATGTGTAAGTATGTATATGTGTGTATGTATGTGAGTATATGTGTGCATGTATGTGTATATGCATGTGCATATATGTGTAGATATGTGTATGTATGTATATGTGTATGTATGTGTGTGCATAGGTATGCATGTGCATATGTATATAGATATGTGTATGTATGTATTGTGTATGAACATATGTGCGTATGTATGCATCTGTGAATGTGTGTGTGTGTGTCTATCTGTGTGTGTGCACAAGGGTATACCCAAACATGAATGTAGAGGTTGGAGGACAACTTTCAGAGGTGAGTTCTCTTCTTCAGGCCACACGGTTCACTGGGATAGAACTCAGGTTGTCAGGCTTGGCTGCAAGTGCCTTTGAGGGGATCCACCCATCTTCCCTGCTCACCACTTCTTTGGGCTCTTCCTATCTTCTCTCCCTTTGATGTCTCAAGCTTTCCGACTCCTACCTGTGATGCGAGTGTTATTGCAAACTCTTCACCATAGCTATAGAGTGAGGACATGACAAGTCCTCTCCCCTCTGCCGAGATGTTTATAATGCGTGTGCCTCGAGGAGGAGTGTCAGCCTCGACAGAAGACAGCTCTACTCTCCTGAAGAGAGCACATTTGACGCTGCTGATCTGGTGTCTGAATGTCCACAGCTTTATTAAATATGCATTAAAGAACTCCTCTCATAAATTGTGTGCACTTGGCCACGTGGGGTATAATGCACTCGACTAAATAACTGTTCTAGCTACGGAGGCAGCAGTCAGGCCGACTTCAAGGTTGGCGAGAATAGCGTCAACCCTGCTTTCCTCACGACATGGAGCTGTTATATGAGCTAGCACTGTAGGGTCCAACCCTACCCTCCCAGATCCCTTGGTAGCTTGATTTCCTAGGCTAAGCTGTATACATCTTCCCTTTTGTGAAACCCATTCAAACTAGTACATGAGGGTCTCAGGAAGCCACCAGCCTACCCACCTACCTATTCATCTAGCCAACCACTCATCCATCCACCAATCCGCCCCCCCCCCCACACACACACATCCACTTACCTCTTGTCTGGACCAGGCAGAGAACAAGTCATCAAGTTTACATCAACGGCTTTACAGAGCAGATGTCCAAGTGAGCCAGAGAGTAGCATACAATAACCATAAATGAACATCAGGGTCAGGGCCTGTATCGCTTCAGAGTAGGCATGTAAACCCAAGCCAGAGAAAGACAAGGATAGTATCTTTCAAGGAGCACAGAAACGATATTTCTGTGTTCAGAGAATGGTATTTACCAAGGTTCTGTCCTGGAAAACAGCCTGTCTGCACCCACAGTATGCAGCATTCTCTCAGACAATAGAGGAAGACATATACTGTTAGATCGTGTCTATTTTTGTCCTGGCAATTATCCAAAGAAAAACCATTTTGTATTCCTCCTGCTTCCCTAAAATTGTTGGTCTTCTGTATTTTTTTTAAGTGATAAAAGACCATATATGCAAACTGGGATTCTGAATCTCCAAGATCTCGAATGGTGGGGCACCTTGAAATGAGCACGGTGTGCGCCTCAGCCCACAGCTCAGCCCTGGCTTTAGAAAATAGGAAGGAATTGGTGAGTGTTTATTTCAGGACCAAAATAAACAAACAAAAGAAACAAAAACAAATATAAAAGATCCTTGATGAGCTCAGGTTGACCCCCCATATGTCCCAGGATATGGTGTTCAGGTACATCTGGTTGTTCATTGGAGGAGGGTCCTATTCTTTCACTATATTATCAAAGTAGTAAGAAATGAATATATACCTGTCCGGAAGATCACGGGCTCAGCCTGGCAAAGCTGAGGTTTATCAGCAATAGTGAAGAACCGTGGCTAGTGGGTTTATGGTTAACATTCTCT
>NC_137969.1:248424213-248504213 GCF_963924665.1 Micromys minutus
CTTTCCTTGGTGGAAGCAGACTGGAATTCAGGCTGGGGGATTGAGGGTTCTTGGGCTGACTCCATGCTGGTGAGGTCTCAAACAGCTGTAGGCATTTAGCATGACCATGAGAATCCAGGAAAGAACCCTCATTTCTTCATCAAGTGTCTCAGCATCCTCTGTCTCATCCTCTCTGGTTGACCAGTTGGTTCCTCAATACACCACTTGTTCTGATTTGTGCAGAACTGACCATCAGAAGCTAGAGCTGTCCACTGGGATAACACAGCAAGTTTGTCTTTAAGAAGCAAGATGCCAGGGTGTCCATTTTCTGATAAGAATCTGCAATTTGTGTTTATTTTATTTCCTGTTGATTAATTGCCATGTAATTTTTGGCAACCTCCCAAGCATCTCTTGCCAAAAAAACTAGGCCAAATTAATATTCTCTAGGATGAGATATTCTGAAGGACTCAAGAATAGGTCCTTGTGATTCTGCAAATGGACCTGTTACAAACAGAATGACAGTGGCTTTATGCTTCTTTATGGGGCAAAGAAAAGAAGTCTTGGGTTCACATTCTTCCCGGGAAATAAAAACAGATGAATTGTAGATGAGTTGCCATGTTGTCTAGCGAGTGGATTCTCTGTAAGGAGGTCTCTGTGGCACTGGGGGCAGTCTTGGAATTCCATTTCTCCTGTTGCTTGGACGAAATTTAGACACTGCAAGTGAGGGACCAGTCAAAATAGAGGCTGCTGATAGAACATTGTTGAGTTAGTTGAATGAGCTTTAGAGTAGGCATAGTTTAATACTCTCTTTCTACCAATTAACTCACTGGCGAGTTTTGGAGACTTATTCCTGCAAAAAGCATCTTCCTAATATTTTTAGTCTGGTTTTTGTTTTTGTTGCCCATTATCAAGAAAAGCCGGGGTAGAAATTCAAGGTGGGAGTAAAAGCAGAGTTCATGAATGATGCTGTTTAGAGGCTTGCTTCTAGACCCAAGTTCAGTTTCTTTTCTTATACTACCCAGGCCAAATTGCCTAAGCAAACTAGGGACTGGCAGTATTTAAAAGTATTAGGAGGTGTGGCCTTGTTGGAGGAAGTATATCACTGGGGGCAGGAGGTGAGATGAAGTGGCTCCAGGTTTTGAAAAGCCCATTCCACACCCAGAGTCTCTCTCCTATGGCCTGTGGATCTGAATATAGTGCTCTCAGCTACCATGGCTGCTTACATGTTGCCATTCTCCTGCCATGCTGATGATGGGCTAAACCTCTGAAACTGTAATCCTGCCCCTTTATAAGAGTTGCTGAGGTCATGGTGTCTCCAGAGCCTCACCAGCCAGTAAGTACTAGGACTCTCCCTCCTTTGAAACAAATTTTTCCAGTTTCCTAAGCAGTGTGCAAATAGCTCCAAAGCCTGTGGGCTTGAGGTAGGTAGGTAAGTGGATGGATGATGGATGGGTGGGTGGATGAATGGATGGATTGATGGGTAGATGGATGGGTGGATGAATGGGTGGATGGATGGGTGGATGGATGGGTGGATAAATGGGTGTACCCATGGCCCTCTGCATCCCTAAACCTGACTTCCAGCCCCTCAGCTTGTGTAAGTATGCTGTGAGGCATTGCTGTGGGAGGCCATGCATGTGTACATACATTAACACATATATACCCATACTCACATGTAGGCACCCATACACACACTACCTAAAGTACTCCTGAGAGTAGACATTAAAGGGAGACAGCATCAAGTTTGGTTCAGATCTCATGGCCTGTGGTCACTCAAACCTTTGTCAAGTGTTTCCTCTTTCTCGGCCTCCATTTCCTAAATAAAGTTATGACGGGTGCTTTAAAACAATTGGATCTGGAAGCTGGGTTTCCCATGATTGTGTAGGTTCTGCTCAGTACTATTTTGTAAAAATTCTATCTATCTATCTATCTATCTATCTATCTATCTATCTATCTATCTAGTGTGTGTGTGTGTGTGTGTGTGTGTGTGTGTGTGTGTGTTTGCATGTGCACAGCCATTGGAGGCCAAAAGACACTCATAGAACCTGGTGGGCATTAGGAAGACAACTCACTCCCTCAGTCTTGGTGGCAAGTGTCTTTACCTGCAGCATGCTGTCCCCAACCCTGGCTTAAAACTCTGAGGCACTGATCCCTTTGACTCTTTATTTCTAACATCCTTTTCCACTCCCAGCCAAGCCCAAGCAGAACAGGCCAGTGCAAACCAGCGTCGTCTATTTCTTTCGGAATGCTGTGCTATGTTTGAGCCCATCCTGGGTACAAGTATCTGTCAAGGCATTATTAAAGAAAGAAAAAAAAAGACTGAATCCTATCTGGGCACGAAGACCTTGGGAAGAACCAGAGGCGGGTGATATCCGAAGGAGTCTCTGTCCTTGGGTCATATGTCCCTTTGTCATTTAGCAACGTGGTAGAAGAATGAGCCTGGGAAACCCTATAGGGCAGATTGCAACCCTTTCTGAGCCAGTTAGAGCCCTCTGCCTTTCTTCAACAGAGAGGATTCAATTGTTCCATGACCCAGAAGCAGCCTCAATAGAGCAGTGCTGGGGGGGGGGGATTAGCCCGGGCGACAGGGTGCAAGGCAGATTGGTGGTTGTTCAAATATAACCTTATAACAAACTCTTGGTTTTGTTTAATAACTACAATTGTGCCTGTAGTCACCTCCCTACAAGATGGCAGATGTGAAATGCTTTGTAGAATTAAGGAGAGCTTTACACATGGAAGGTTATTATTAATATGGTATTAGGATATTGCTTTATTTGGGGACAATTTCCTTTGTTCTTGGAAGACTCTGAATAGAGACGGGTTTGTGCATTGTTCAACATTTGCGATTAGGGACGGGACTGAACTGGTTTAAATTCAAGTTGTTGGCTCTTTTTTTTTTTTTTTGTTCCAGTTTTAATGTCTTATGTAATGCAGGAATATTTTTTTGTTGTTGTTGTTTACAACATATTGCAGGTGCTCCAACAGGGTAGGATCCTGCACCTGAAAAAGATAGCATTAATTTTGACAAAAAAAAAAAAAAAAAAAAAAAAAGGTTTAAAAATATAAATGTCAGTGTCTCCAGCGCCGGGAAGGTGGCTGTGGCTGACAGAGGGTGTTCTAGGATGGTGCTCTGAAATAGAATTCCAGATGCCGCCTGCCTGCTCCCAGACAGTGCAGACAGTATGCTGGCCTGATTTCCTCAGCCCAACTATTCTGTTATTTAGAAACTTTTTGGGAGGCCAGGTGGTAGAGCGTGAGGTCAGGCCAACCCGAGTCTGTCTCTGCTACCTTTGAATCAAGTGGCCCTGGGCCAGCCGCCTCAGTGCCCTGAAGGTCTGTTTTCCCAGATGTAAAGATCAGAAACTAGCTGAGTGAATACGTGCTGTGGGGGAGACAAGTGGTTGGGGTGAGCAGGGCAAGGAAGAGTGCAGCGCCCCCTTGTGTTCGGAGGTCCTTAGGCAACAGTCCCGTGGACCTCTCGGTCATGACCCTGCTTTTCTCAGCTTCACCACGGAGCACAGAAGTGTACCATCGGCTGGCTATTCTCCAGTCGCCAGTTGACAAGAGCTAATCTGCGTGGCCACGAACTTCTGTGTCTCTCCTACTGCGCTCCCTAGGCTCTGGAGTCTACACTAGCTATTTCTAAGGTTTCATGGACACTGCCCCAAATCTGGGTCACCCCTCTCAGCAGCCTCCACCGCCCTGATACTCCACATACATAGGAACTGGTCTCTGCTGCTTTCTCCCTGACCCAGCGTTCTTGACGCTTTCTGGAATTTTCTCTGATGTACTCCTCCCACCAAGCCTTACCCTTTCTCTCTTCCTTGACCTCTGTCTACCAGAAGCTGGCTTTTCAGCTACACCATTTTTGTCCCCTCAAGCTTCCCCTCCCAGGCTACTCTCTGCTTTCCTCTGTCAAGTCCACAGACACAGGTACACTTCTCTTCTGGGCAACTCATCTTCTTATCACCTCTTTTAAAACAAACTTCCCAATTCTAGTGTTAATCCACATTTGGTCAACATTTTGTTTTTTTTTTTTAAACATCTACTCTTTTCAAGTCTTAAAAATATTTGAAACATGTTTCTGAGACAGTAATTCACTTTTAAACAATTTCTTTGGAAATATTTTGTTATTGTCTTACTGTGTGTGTGAGTGTGTGCCTGTGTGTGTGTGTGTGTGTGTGTGTCTTTGCTTGTGTGCCTGTGAGCCTATGTGTGTCTATGTGTATGTGCCTCTGTGTGTGTATATGTGTCTGTGTATATGTGTATGTGCCTATGTGTGTGTATGTACCTCTGTGTGTCTGTGTGTAGGTGTATATTCCTGTGTCTATGTGTGTATCTCTGTATGTGTCTGTGTTAGTCCCTGAAAAAGAGGCAGCTCCCAGGAAGAATCAAAGTTCAGTAAGAAAATAGGCAGCTGCTGCATGGTAGAGGCCCTACGCAGCTGCACGGAGGGAGGGCTCCTGGGAAGGATGTGTATTATCTCATTAAAGGGATAATTATTCCTCCCCTCTCTTTAACGTGTCTTTGGGTGAATCCACTTCTCTGGGATGGGGATGGAGGAGGGAGGTGAACTGTGGGTCATGTGATTGACAAGTTCTCCTGGATTAATGCTTAAGAGGGGAGATAATAGCACATGATATTCTCATCTTTGGAGCTGACCTGAATGTCATGTTTCCACCAAGCACTCCATGTTTTTGACCAGGAGCTCTGATACTTCTTCCTTTTACATAGTCAAAGCCAATGTTTCCCAGTAGCACAGCAAAGTTCTCTGGGGACCCTTTATAATTTCTAAAATATATGTGTGTGCTCACAAGGGTGAGGTGGGGTGCTACAACATATGTATGCTCATGTGTGGAGGGTGGGGTACTGCAACATGTGTGTGCTCCTGTGTGTTTGTGCGGGAGTGCTACAACATGTATGTGCCCATGTGTGTTTGTAGGGGATACTACAACATACATATATATACTCATGTATTTGGGGGTGAGATGCTATAACATGTATGTACTCATGTGTGTCTATGAGGGGGCTACAACATGTGTGTGCTCATGTGTGTTTGTAGGAAATACTACAACATACATACATATACTCATGTATTTGGGGGTGAGATTCTATAACATGTATGTACTCATGTGTGTCTATGAGGGGGCTACAACATGTGTGTGCTCATGTGTGTTTGTGGGGGGGTGCTATAATATGCGTATGCTCATGTGTTTGTGGAGAGGTGCTTCTCCATGTGTGTGCTTATGTGATTAAAGCATGGAGGACAACATGAGTGTCTATCTCTTCTGAGACCTGGAACTAACCAGTCAAGTAAAACTGGGTGGCCATCAAACTCCAAGGACCCTCTTGTCTCTCCCTCCCCAAGACTAGGATTGCAAATGTGTGCTGTCACAATTTTATTTAGGTTCTGGTAAGACATTAGGTCCTCATCCTGCAAGGCAAATGCTTTGCTGTCTGGACCATCCTCGAGGAGGTCCCAGCTAAGGTCTCTTTCATAAAGGCAGTACTCCCAAACATGGGACTCCATCTGATGACCTATTCTTCCCAGAGGCTCCTCCACCAGACACCACCATGTTAGGGTCTAGGATTTCAAGCCAGGAATATGAAGGGGGCAGCAACATTCAGAAAGGGCAGGAGCCTTTCCCTGGGCTCTGTGTGGATGGCTCCACAGGTTTTAGGGAAGGCTGGCCTGCACAGCAAAAGGCCACAGTGCCAGCTCAATGCAAATGAATTGTCTTAGTGCCTTTCTCCTCTTTTGTCACCGTAAAATGCCTGGAAAGCAAAGATCCACAAATTCCAGCTTTATGACAGGCCTCATTCATTGTCTGTTTGTTGACACAGTATGGCTTGTTTTCTACCAGGGCAGCCTTTGTGCTGGCTCCTCTGGGGTCTGATGCATAATTTCCCTTTGGCAAGGCTTTCTCTAGTCCTTTCCCCCACTTTCACAGCCTGGCAGAGACCCGTGCATCCATGAAACGGCCATCGTTATTATCATGTGGTTTGGCCCTGCTTGGCTCTCTGTCTCTGGGGCACCAGTCGATTCAATTAAAAGAGGTCAAAGCTGTGTTGGCCTTTTATTATCGCTATTTTTCCAAATTTTTACCTCATTGGACAAGTTGGAAGGGCATTTAGTTCTCATTTATTTATAAATGTTTAGAAAAATGTACACACACACACACACACATCTTTGGAAGAAAATATGCCAAAATATTTGTATCTGAGCAGTGGAGAATTTGTCTTCTTGCTGATGGAGCACACTCATGCCTATCAGAGAGTTTGGTGTCATCATGTCCACAGACTCCACAGGTGGAAAAGGCAGTGCTGCTTGAATCTATCTTAGAAATGTGGCCTTGTGCTCTGGGCACATTGACGATGTAGTAGTTTGAATGAGAATGGCCCCCCTAGGCTTTCATGTTTAAATGGTTGGTTCCCGGTTAATGGAATTACTTAGGAAGGATTGGGGGCGTGGCCTTGTTAGAGGAGGTGTGTCACTGGGAATGGGCTTTGAGATTTCAAAAGCCACACCAAGCCCAAGTCTGTCTGTCTGTCTGTCTGTCTGTCTGTCTGTCTGTCTCTACCTTCTGCCTGCAGATCAGGATATAAAGCCTCTTAGTTTCTTCTCCAGTCCCATGGTGGCCTTCCTGTTTCAATGCTCACCATCAGGATGATCATGGGCTGTTGCACCCAACTTCGTCCCGCAAGGAAAAGCCGCAACACGGCCAGTTCTTCTTTCAGCAGTTTATTCAGGATTCCTTTTTTAATGCTATTTTGTGGAGGGGGAGCCCCGTACCCAGAAGGCTCTCTCCTTTTATCCTCCCTGCTGTCCACCAGCTGAGGTGTCTCATCATAATTGGTCAGTAACGTGGTGTGATACAGGTGCATGCACTCTTGGGGTGTTTACTACTTAGAGAGGGCAGAAGCCAGCGCCATCTTAGGGTGCGGCCCTTTGTCTCCAAATCTAATACGGCTCCCTACAATGAGATAACTTTGAAATGATAAGCGAGCTGCCAATTAAAAACATCCTTTTGTAACTCACCTTGGTCATGGTGTTGCTTCACAGCACCAGAACACTAGCAAAGAGACAGACTGCAGATCACTCACAAGGAACTGTCTCCCTTGTTTGACTCTTCTCCCTCTGGATAGCAATCCTTACCAATTCTGGGAAAAGAGCCACCATGTACCTAAGGATAGTCAATTCCTTGAAAGTCCATGTGGGGCGAGGCTGTTACTTTGAGCATTTGTGGAGATTAAAGTGAGTTCACTTGTTTCTAACTGCTTTTGAGAAGGTCTGGAAGGTACAGGCCGGAGGTAACTGAGAGTCTGTCCACCTGTGTGCACACATGTAGATGCATACATGCAATCACAATACACTGAACCTCCCCCTGCTGCTCCAGCATCCTTAGGCAAGAGTAAACACACTTCCCTCCCCTCAGAGAGAAGGCTGGGCAGGGCTGGCTTCCCCCTATCAAGGTATGCCTGTGATGAATTGTGAATGGGATAACACATCCTAAATCATAAAGAAATCCAATTTAAACCTCAGCACACAGTCCAAAGTCAGATTTTAATCTTGACTTTGCTCAAATCTATTGTGTGCCTCACAAGGAGACACGAGAGGCAAAACTTGGAGGTTTATACCAAGTAGATATTGACTAATACATTGTGTTGTGTATTATAGGGAAAACCTTTTCATTTTTACTGTGTGCATCTCTCTCTCTCTCTCTCTCTCTCTCTCTCTCTCAGTGTGTGTGTGTGTGTGTGTGTGTCTGTGCCTGTGTGTGCTCATGAATAAGTGCACATGTGTGATATCCAGTAGCAATAAATAGCACATCAACCGAATAGGAGAAATCAATTTCTGACCTGTATTCATGTTTAAGTTAGGGTTTTCTATTGCCATGACCAAAGCAAGTCAGGAAGGAAGGGGTTCATTTGTTTCCCACACACACCCAGATTGTAGTTCATCACTGAAGGAAGTTAGAACAGGAACTCAAACAGGGCAGAAATCTGGAGGCAGGAGCTGATGCAGAGGTCATGAAAGAGTGCTGCTTACTGGTTTGCTCTCCGTAGCTTATACAACCTGCCTTTCTTATAGAGCCCAGGACCACCAGCCCAGAGGTAAAACACTCACAATGGGCTAGATCCTCCCCACAGATTAAGAAAATTCCTTACAGCTGGATCTCATGGAGACATTTTCTCAACTGAGGTTGCTTCATTTCAGCTAGCTCCAGCTTGTGTCAGGCTGACATAAAACTATGCAGCCCAATTCATTTTTGCTGACCAGGTGGATCTAGAATTTGTAAGCTGGAAGAAGGGCTTGCCTTTGAATGAGATGTGTCTCATTTCAGCGGAGATCCACTTTCTGTTTGAACCGTCTCTAAAGACGGTGGGAAGTTGCAGAAGGACCTCTCAGAGTGGTTAGAATCCCAGCTTCATAAACCTCAGAAACAAAGCAACTTTGCCAGGCTTTTAAGTTCCCACGTGGAGATATGCACAGATCAGCACTGCCTTGCATACAGAGGAACTCACACTGGCTGGCCCAGTCTCCTATTGTGGTGACGTGTCCCCAAATCACACACAGCGTACTATGAAACCATGTTTTTAACTGCGATGTGAATTTTTTTTTAAATTTCACCCATCATTATTTTATTCATTTCTGTTTGTATTTGTGTGTTTATCTTTTATCTTTATTTTTTGTATAATTTGTGACTTGTATGGGTTCCTGTATATACCACTTGGAGAATCTAGAACAAGTCTGTAGACACCGAGATCTTTTTAGTTTAGACCATAATTTTTTATTTGTCTTTGAAATATATATATATATATATATATATATATATATATATATATATATAGTATATATGATATATATTGTATATATGATATATATATATATATTGTATTTTGTCATGTTCAGTCTTTACTGCCTCCTTTCTACTCTCCCAGGATCCTCTAACCCATCTCCCAATTTCATGAGCTTCTTGTCCTTAGTATTACTGTTAACCTATTGGTGCTGACCCTAAGCCCATGAGTGATGTCATCCTCTGGGCATTAACAATCTACCAGCAGCCAGGGAGACACGTGACTCTCTCTCAATTAGCAGCCACGTGTCTCTGCTAGAGGTAGGGCATTGGGAGCCCCTCACGCATCCCCTTTTAGTGTCGAACCATTCATTTCACAGCTTGCTCTCTGAGTCTTCCACATCCGGCAGCCGGCATCCTGTATCCAGTATCCACGGCTCTCTCCTCCC
Organism: Micromys minutus; assembly: GCF_963924665.1. NCBI lineage: Eukaryota > Metazoa > Chordata > Mammalia > Rodentia > Muridae > Micromys > Micromys minutus. The sequence goes on from NC_137969.1 coordinate 248,433,437, forward strand.
ATCTATTCTCTCCTCTCATTGAAAGACTGTACCCAGGGCACACACGGGAAGCTTTTGTGCTTTTGGAACTGCTTTTTTCTCACTCAACCTCACTCCCTGGGGCTGCATCATAGGACATTGCTTCATGCATCCAAAGTTTATTCTTTTTTGTTAAGTAAGTACATCACGGTATGTATAAATTGTCGTTTATTTAGTAACCTGCCTATTGAGGAGGAATGAAATGGCCATGAGCATGGGACACCTGTGTGGTAAATGGCCAAGTCATGTGGCAGTATCACGTGTATGTCTACAAGAATCTGCCAAACCACTTGCATCACCAATTCCTGTGCTTCTGTTTTGGCTGTGCAGTGTACCACGGCTCCTCAGCCCTTGGCTTCTCTCCAGAATTTTTACTTGTGGAGGTTTCAGCCTTGTATCTCGAGTCACCACTGACAGTATTTGTCATTGGGGATGCTCAGGATATTTCTCTGGTTTTGGGAAATCCCAAGAAGGGAGACATTCAGTAGAATCCGTAGAGATGACATCCTATGGGCTGGGGTCATGAACTAAATGAAAGAGAAAGCATATGCCGAGAGCCAGCATTCACTCCTCTCTGTTTCTTGAGTGCTGACACAATGGGAAGGGCTCCCTCAAGCTCCTGCTGACATGGTTTCCCACTATACCAGCATAGACTGTACCCTGGAACCGTGAGCCAAAAGAAACCTCCCTTCAGATACAGTCAGGTACTTCTCATAACGACATCTATCCCGGAGAATTGTGGGAGGTTCTTGGGAATGGCGGTAGACATCCCAGGAGTTGGAATGGGACATGCTGATACCGTCTTCACTTCGAGGAGTTTACACTAGCCTGGAAAATTTCAGGGTTGAGGATGCGTAAAGAGAGAAGCAGTTCATGAATTACTGAGGAGCTGGCCAATTATACTTCTCCATCCTGACCTAAGTACCGCTGCCACCTCGGGGCACATGGATGGGGGACCACACCCAGAGAGTGGAAAGAGGCCCAGATAGGTTACTTTCTGTCTTTCCTTACAGCACCACTTGAAGGGGAGCTCTTCCTGGTTGGGTCACCTGTAGAAAAGAACAGGAAGAAGACAGCGCCTGTAAACCCACCTTTTCCTAGAATGCCCCATCCACAGTTCAGAAAACCCACACTGCCGTGGAAGGGCAGCTTCTCCAGGCATCAGAACCAACAGACTGCTTGGAAAAGTTTTTAAAGTTGCGATTCCGTGGACGCTGATAAGATAGACTGTCCATGTGTGGAATAGAGAATCTGTACTTCGGTACACTCTGTAAATGCCACCCAGAGGACCAACTGTTTCTCATCTCCGGAGAGTTCTCGGTGTCCCTCCATGAGCAGTACACACCAGATCTCTACAGGATTCCTGCACAGTAATCTCATGACTCCGCTGCTCTGCCCAACTCTGCCCAGGCTGCAGCTGGGGTCTCTTTTGTGCCAGGGGCTCTTCACCTGCTCTCAGAATAGCCTTCCAGGCTCTCGATACAACCCCTACCCAGCCTCCTCTTACGCCTTCCTCCTCTCCCTTCCTGTATGTGCCCACCCATTCCCTCCCTGAGCCTTCTGGAAGGATTAGTCCACATGGATTAACTCCTATCCTAGCTTCAGAGCTGAGCTTAAAGACTGTTTCCTGATGCTCTTGATATATAGAATTCCCACCTTGCTGTCACCTCACGTGACTCCCGCGTGACATCGCCACGTGACTACCATGTGCCATCGTCACATGACTCCCTTCTCCTCTTCTTTGCAGCTTTCCCAATGGAAAATCTTATTTGGGAGATTGATAATTGGCCCTTTTCTAAACTGTGGGAAGTGAGGATGCTCTACCTCACCTTGTCCAGGCGTTTAAGCTCAGCAAAGTCTCTTAGAAAGAGTTGGGTATGGCGGCAGACGCTTTCATTTCAGCACCTGGGAAGCTGAGACAGGAAGATTGGCACGGGCCTTTCTGTTATAGTTAGTGATTATTATTGACAAGATCTAAAATCACCAAGGAAACAAGTCTCCGGGCAAGCGATTATCTAGATTAGGTTGTGAGAGATTACATTTTATATAAGAACGTTTCTTAGTTATTTATTTTTTTACCTGACGTGCCAAAGTGTTTTGCTTCCATGTTTGCATTGGCACCGTGTGTAAGCAGTTCCCACAAAAGCCAGAAGAGGGCGTTATGCCTCTGGGACTGGAGTAGCATAGTGATTATTGTGAACCACCATCACACATACCCACTGCTCTTAACTTTAGATCCATCTCTCCAGCCCCTAGGAGTGATTAATTCAATTGAATTAAGTGAGATAGGAAAACCAGCTTACTGTCAGTTGCCCTGTTCCGTCGCCGAGATCCTGGGCTGTTTAGAAGGAGGAAGCCGTTAGGAGGAGCAGCACATGCGCATTGCTTTCGATTTGTGGGTGCCACGTGACCTGATGCTGCAAGCTCCTGCTGACCTGACTCTCTTGATACAGTCACACCATGATGGACTGCACTGTGAACTGAGCCACGGCAACTTTCTCCCATAAGAATTTTTTATCAAAGCAACAGAAAGAGAAACTAATAAGCGCATACCTGTCTGGAAAATGTCGGGGGGGGGGGGGGGTGTAGGCTGGAGAGCTGAGTCAGCAGTTAAGAGTGTTTGCTGCTCTTGCGCAAGACCCAAGTTCAGTTCCCAGCACCCATATCGGGAGGCTCACAATCACCCGTAACTCCAGTTCCAGGAAATTCCCCACCTCCGGCTTATGTACACACGGTCCACACACGTAAACATTCTTTTCAGTTCTACAGGAGGAGTGGGTGAATGGATGGAATGAATGATTGGATGAATGAATGACTAAGTTGCAGCCCATGATTGTCATGTTTGTAGTAGGTGGTCAGCATTGCCCCTGTGAAGTTTGTTGCGTAGACCTCTTTGTTTATTCTTGCATCTGCCCGTGTTTTCTGTCTTTTTCTCTAAGCCAGGTTCTCTCTTACAAGAAAGAGATGCAGAGCCTACCTTCAGGAAGCCTCTAGTCCAGGGGAGACAGTACTGACATACAGGGCAGCCTATGAGTTATAACAGTAGGAAAAGCCCGGGAGCCTACTCCAGTGTCGAGGAGCAGATCCTGGATACACAGGGCCAAGGGAGGGCTGAGGTGGCTGGGTAAGGTAGCACTTGGGGAAGAGCTCTGGATGCGTTTGACATGGCAGGAGCAACAGGTGATATTGTATGGAGAAAGGAAAAGTCTTATCACGTCACACGTCGCTGTGTCTGAGCCTGCGTTGGGGACAGAGCTTCATAAACAGAGCTGGTCATTAGAATATCATGATAGAAGCTCAATTAAGTGGCTCCTATTTAGAGTGGAAGTTGTTTGTCACACATATGCTCTGTGAATTTTGATCCCATGCAACTTAAAATGTGTCTCAGCATTTCCCATCAGGCAGAAAGGGGAGGGAAATGTCAGGGAGTCGGTTTGGTTAGATAAATGACAGTCCTTCAGAGGCAAGGCCTGGTTCTCAAGATGGAGTCTTTAGTGACCTGCATATCCACCAACATGTAGACAATGTCTAGGGCTGTTGACCCAATACTGTATAAGGGTCCAGTCTATGTAAATAGTGTTGAGATTTAAAGAATTTTTTTCCCCATGAGTGAAGAGGCTCCTATGCAGTTTAACAGAGCTAACACAAAACAAAGAGGAGAGTACCTTCATCTGAGGAAGGACCAGAAACCAACACAGTGTTCTCAGACACTCTTCAGGACCCTGATTTTTCCTAGAGGAAGACCTAGCAGAGTCTTGATGTAAAATGTCACAGTGACTGCCTGTGGCTTGGTGCTCCAGTGTGCTTTCTGTCTCTGTGATTAGCACCGGGACCTAAAACAATTTAGGGAAGGAAAGGTTCTATTTCAGCTTCTACTTTCAGGGTACAGTTCACCCTGAAGGAAGTCAGGTCAGGAACTCAAGCAAGAACTGAAGCAGAAGCCCAAAAACACAAACAAAAGAAAAGAACAACAAAACCCGCTGCTTCCTCATGCATGCTTAGCTAGCTTTTCTTATACAGGCCAGACTCACCTGCCTAGGAATGATGCCGCCCACAGTGGGCTGAGCCCTCCCACCTCACTAATCAATCAAGACAGTCTCTCAGAGTCATGGCCACAGGTCACTCTGATCTAGACAATTCCTAGGTCAAGGTTCTCTCTTCCCTGGTGGCTCTAACTTGTATCGAGTTGGCAATGAAAACTAGCCAGCACACTAAGTAATTCAGGAAATGGGAACATGGGTCTCAGAGTGACACTGATAATGTAAGCTAGGTCAAGTCATGGCCTTCAGTATTTACCTGTGAAGAATGGAAACAACTGGATTCCCCACCAAGGCTATCACATCTTGCAAGATTCTGCTCCATCTCATGACATGGGAACAGTTATCTTTGAGACCAATAGAGCCTGTTTCTGCTCTCGGTGAGCTTGACCTGTGGGGTTAAAGACATAGAAAATGTGATACCTATCAAAGCCATCCTGGCTAGAGGCTTTTGGATTCTTAGCTTGTGAATTCAAAGAAAAAAAATTACAGACTAAATGGGGTATATTTTAGAGAGTACTTTCTATGGATTCATAGAAAGGAGAAAAAGAGGGAGATGGGGAGACAGGAAAAGGAAAGAAGGAAGAAAGGGTTAGCAAGTTGGAGGGAGGGAAGGAGGGAGGGAAGGCAGAGCTCCTGCATAGAGGAAGAGTCCCAGGAAATGGGGTGCTGTGGAGCTATGAGTCTGAGAACTCATGACTAACTGGGGTGGTACATGAGGTAGGAATTAAGCTGGTCAGGACCAACCTTGGTCCAACCACAAGGTTTCCAGGTGCCTCCTGTCACTTCCAGTTCTCACAGCCTCTAGGCAGGGGTGCTGGCTTAGAAGGTAATAAAGAGGCAGCGACCAGAGCTCATTTCTGGCATCTCTGATCTCAGGGAGGATCCTGACTCTCCTGCAGTGGGGTCCCCGCCCTTCCTGATGGGTTTCTATCTCCTGCCCTAACCATGAAGTAGGATGGAGTCAGTGCCCGGTACATACTGTGCTCTGGTTCTTCATGACAATGAATGGCCTTAGGAGAACTCAGAGGCTCCCCACACTGCACTGCCTTCCAAGTGGAAAGATATTCAAGAGAATAGAATTAGTTTAAAATGCAAACTTGGAATACAGGGAAATGTCTCCCATGATGCCTCATCAGCATGGTGGCCCAGGTGAGAGCTGAGAAAGGACTGGTAGGCACCCAAGTATGAAAGGAGCAAGGTCCCAGGGCCTAAGCCCTGGACAGAGTCAAGACAACTAAAGGATGCTGAGCGCAGGAGAAGACGGGATGACCACAATTAAAGAAAAAGAGGGCATTCGTTTGAGCATGTGCAATGAAGGGTGTGGGCGGGGCTGATGGGGGAAGGGAAGGGAGAAATGATGCATGACTATATTTTAGTTTCAAAAACTAAAAAACAAAACCAACAAGCTTGTGAGTGCCTAGCATGGTGGGCTGTGCTCTGAGGTGGGTCCCACCTGTGATTATGCCACGTTGCCTAGCAAAACAGCTTACGACAATGCCATTAATGCTTAGTCAACCTTAAAACGGTGAGCTTCCTGGGTGGGCTTCTCCAGAACCATGTACTCTCTAGAGCAGAGAGGGCTTTGCTTTTCTCCCTCTCTCTCTGTTTTAATGGCTTCTTGAGAAGAAGAAATCGTAAGCTCCAAGCACCACGCTCTCATTGTGGTAGCTAGCTTAGAAGGAACGGAATTACCCTGGGCTATCCACCCCTGTGAACAAGACAACGGTGACTTCAGGTCCCAAGAGACTAGATCCTTCTGACTCCAGCTGAGCCAGAGAGCCCTTTACCTAGATCTTCAGCCTCTTGTGTTTAAGGAGATAAACTGGCTGCATCCTCATAGAGGCCGAATGATGGCGTGGGCAGCTCATAGCAGTGTGTCCTGAGCTACAAACTCTGTGATAACATTGTGCAAGCACACAAGCAACTGAGAAGATGAAAGACTCCCATCCCCCTACTAGAGCACAGCCTCAGGGCACGTGGGCAGGACCAGAATCCCCCGAGGTCTCTGGGAACCACTTTGCCCCTCCAGCTCTGTGTTATGTATCTCCTGGTGTATATTCCTTATTCAAATCATTCAACTATTCAGCCCACCTACTAACTTAAGAGTACAGGGATTTCTCAAAATGCCAGTGGAAGGGGCAAATGATGTCACTATCTTCACTGGCTCTGCCTGGGGAGTTTGAGACCAGCCTTCACACTGGAATTCAGGACTCTGTTGGTAAGTCTGTCCACTGGCCTGGGACCCTCTGTTCCTGGAGTTGCAGAGGAGACAGACTATGACCCACCGGTCCCATGGACTTGGCCTAACTTGCAGGGTGGTATAACCCAGCAGATCATTTTGTAAGAGGATTGCAGAGGCTAAGCCAGGATTCTGTGTAAGCCATTAATGGAACTGAGTTCTTAAAGCCACTTCCACGTCCTCAAACCACCCAGTGGGTGAGTTCAGACTGGATCAGACTCACTGGCCAGAAATAATTCGTCCTTAGGCCTCTGCCTCCATTTTTGTCAACAGGGAAGGACCCACCTGCAACTGACTGTGTCACGCCCGATTTGCCAGATTCTCCGAGGCACTTGTCATGAGATAACCCTTAACTAACCCCCACCATCACACCCATGCACAGTGATCGTATTAACCTCGTGCTCCACCGACTTGTGGAAGGTGGCCCGCACCCTCGCAAGCTCCTCTCTCCATCCCGCCACAGTAATTTATACCAAGATGATAAAAAATTTGATTTATTTTACAACACATCAGTAATTGTGCTCTACAAATAAGTCCGTAATGATAATCAACAGCATTTTCAACATAATTTAATTTGTCTTCTCCCGAGAGGTAGTTAAACGCAGTAATAATAACACTGGCATTATGGACTCCGTGGCAGTTAATCACAGTCTGAATATGCAGACAGCCCCAATATTGTATTGACAGAAATTAAATTAACCATCAGCTCGGGCAATCAGTGGCCATACTGCTATTAAAAGCAATAAAAGCAACAAACCCCGACCGTTGCCAATTACATTCTGACATATACAAGGATAAGGACAGATGCTTCAGATCTGAGGTTTTTATTTCCCTGAAAGTACTGCAGGAGAGTTGCACCTTGGATGGGTGTGAGCCTCCAGCCTGTAGTCAGCAGGCACCAGGTGCCTCCCCTTGCAGCCTCAACTCCTCACAGCTCTTTCCTTAGAGGGGTCTGCAGGCCTAGGCCAAGGCATCTTTCCAGTGCCTTTGCCTGGGATCCTACTGCTGTGGTAAACACCACGTCCAGAAGCAATTTGAAGAGGAAAAGGTCGAGTTCACCTCGAAACTCTCAGCTCACCTTCCACGAAACCCAAGGTGGAAATGGGACAGAGGCTGAGGCGGAGACCACGGAGGAGTGCTGCCTACTGGCTTGCTCCTCTTGGCTTGCTCAGTCTGCTTTTTTTATACTACCCAGGGCCGACCTTCCCATGGGTAGCCCACAGTGATCTGAGTCCTCACATCTACCATGAATGGAGAAAAATGTCCCACGGGCTTGCTTGCAGGCCCATCTGATGGGGGCATTTTCTAAGTTGAGGTGCCCTCTTCTTAGATGGCCTTAGCTTGTGTCAAGTTGACAAAACAAAACAAAACAAAACAAAACTACCCAGCACAGCTGCCCCTGCATTCACTGTCCCCTACTCCTCTTCTTGAAACTGGCATCTGGCTCAAATGAGCTTCGAGGTGTGGAGAAGCATGGGGAAGCACACCTTATACCCGAGGCTCTAGAGACTTCCTGTGATCAGGTCCAAGGATGCTGAGAGTGAGTGTTCACTGCAGAGAACAGGCGGGTTTTGTGTGATGAGCCCAAATACACATGCGTGGCAGGATTCTTTTCTTTCCAGGTATGATGCTCTTCTCCTTGCTTTTAATCCCTCCCTCCCTCCCTCCCAACCTCCCTCCCTCCTTCACTCCCTCCCTCCCTCTAGAATAAACTGGGATCTGTCCAAGAACTATCCATCTCTGGTCTGGATATAAATTCCTTCAGCAGAGGCCAGAGCTCATCCTTAATCAGGAAAAGATGGAGTTAGCTCCATCTTAGCACTGGGTGATCCACATGTGAACTGCCTGATTTTGTGTCAACTTGCCGCAAGCTGGAGTTATCAGAGAGAAAGGAGCTTCCCCCCTCCACGAGATCCAGCTGTAAGACATTTTCTCAATTAGTGATTAAGGGTAGGAAGGCCCACTGTGGGTGGTGCCATCCCTAGGCTGGTAGTCCTGGGTTCTATAAGAAAGCAAACTGAGCAACCCAGAGGAAGCAAGCCAGTAAGAAGAACCCCTTCATGGTCTCTGCACCAGCTGCCTCCAGGTTCCTGTCCTGTGTGAGTTCAATCCTGACTTCCTTTGGGGATGAACAGCAATGTGGAAGTATAAGCTGAATAAACCCTTTCCTCCCCAACTTGCTTCTTGGTCATGATGTTTTGCACAGGAATAGAAACCCTGACTAAGACAACATGGCACCTCAGCTGCTATCTTCCTCTCCTTCTCTGTCCAGAGCCCTCACGGGAGAGTCTGTGAGCAGTGCCTGACCAAAGAAGTGGGGACAACACTAGATATAGAATGAGAAGATCCAAGCTTTGATCAGAATCCCAGGACTACTAGCTCAGGGCTGGCACCACCCACAGTGCGCTGTGCCCTCCCCTACGAATCACTAATTAAGAAAATACCTACACCCTTGCCTTCAGGAGGCATCTTTTCTATTGAGTCTAATGTCTGGCTTGTGTCAAGTTGGTGTAAAACTAGCCAACACCCACACCCACACCCACCCATTCACCCACACACACACACACACACACACACACACTTATGGTCCTATAATCTGGAGGATATTATGAGGATATTATCACTGCCAGGCTGTCCCTCAACTATGGTCAAATTATAGCCAAAGGCAGACCCACTTGCAGGTCTAAGAGGCTTTTCTCTTTGCCTTCCCAGGATCCACAGACTGCCGGCATTCCTTGGCTCATGACCCTTACCCATCTTCAAAGCCAGCCATGAGGCATCTCCAGGCTTCTCTAACTCTGAGCATCTCACCCACTCTCTCAGTGTCCCATCAATGTATCTATCTGAGCTATGGAATGGCACGGCATCCGTCCGAGAGACCCTTAACCCCCTTCCTAGGATCCTCACACCCTGCACAGTACCCTCCCATGGTATACCCACGGTGCAAAGTATTAAAACATGGATCCTAATTTGGTGAGGGAATTTGTCAGTCAACATGTTTTCCTACAAGAGTTTAGCAGCCTTGACAACCTCAAGTTCTCTACTCTGGAGAAAGGGTCGAAGTTACAGGTCACAGGGAAGACTTAAAGAAGAAAAGTCACATGAGAGGGTAGATGGGTCCTAGAGATCTGGATGGAGCCACATGCCAGGCCACAGAAGGTCCAGTCTCTAGTCTGAGGAGTGTCTTCAAACAGGAGCTGCACTACTCCCTTTGTCCCTGGTACAGCAGGATCCTCCTTCAATCAGGACAAACCCCACTGAATATTCAGTGGGGTAAGACCATCTGGGCCCAGGGACTTAGCCAAGAGCATCATGTAGCTAACACTATGTCAAGTTCTATGATCCAGCACCTATGGTGATGAGGTCAAGACATCCCAAGAGGGCAGTGGGATCTGGATATAGTCCAGAGGTAAGGTAAGAGAGAGGAAGAAAGAAGGGGAAGAAATGAAAGGAAGACTTATCACTTATGGATTTATGAGTATTAAAATTAAAAACAAAAGCACAGGCTGGAGAGATGGCTCAGTGGTTAAGAGCACTGACTGCTCTTCCAGAGGTCCTGAGTTCAAATCCCAGCAACCATCTGTAATGGGATCCGATGCCCTCTGAATATCTGTATATCTGAAGACATAGTGTACTCACGTACATAAAATAAATCATGGCTGGCACAAGAGATGAGGAGCAAAGCTGGTACCTAATGCAAATTTAACTCATGAGTGAGCCTAGGCTTGGTTGAAGGTTACATTTTGGAGTAGTTGAGTGGATTTGACACTAAATCATCTCAGTTCCTTATGACAGGTCACCAAAGTCATAAAGAAAAATTTTAAAGTGACACACAATCATGGGCAAACAGTTTGATCTTCCCTTAAAGAGATTGCATGGATCCTAATCACAGCTCTAGTACTTACCAGTAATAGCACACATTGCAAGGCAGTATATTGGGCCCTTAAGAATATCAATAGAGGGCTGGCAATGTGGTTCAGAGGGTGCAGATACTTGCTGCTAAGCCTGGCATCCTGAGTTCAATCCCTGGGTCCTACATAGTGGAAGGAGAAAACCGATTCCTACAAGTTGTCCTCTGACCCCGCCCCCCCCCCACACACACAATCAGTGTGGCATCTGCTGAGAGGTTGGTTGGCACTGGTGACGGAGTTATGTGTGGCCATGGCATCCACTGGTGGAATCATAGAGTAGAAACAGCTCTAGACGAATCCCAGCAGCCCTGGAGAATCAGGATCATGTCTCTTAGAAGAGTAATAAATGAAGCTCACAGTGGGTGGCGATTTGCTTCCTGCTGGTTCGCACCGCTGAGTGCATGGTCTCACTCTTAGGAAGGTCGCCTAAGCTATAATGAACTCATGAGTCTATTTTCCAGTGGGTTAGAGGAAGCTACTCTTCTGTGAGTGCTGGAAGCAGGGGGTGCAGAGGTCAGTCAGCATCGAGCAGTATAGGAGTGGATATTTTATGAGTATGTCGTGTGTAGAACTACAGAGCAGAAGGGGCTGCTGGGTGTCCGGTTAGGGTAGGACTCAGTGGGAAGAGAAGATCTCTATGCGTGGGGATGGTGGAGTGCAGCAAACAGCAGGGCATCTGGAAGCTAGCTTGGAACAGCCTAAAGGACAGCCAGGGCTCTGGAAAGAGGCATGAAAGTGAGGTGTTTTTGTTGGGGGCCAGAGGGCCAGAGCAGGTTTGATTCTTGAGTGAAATAGGTGTGTTTAGCCTCAGAAAATTGGTGGTGGGGGCACAAAAAGGAAGTCTTGATAAGGGTGGGACACATCTAGTGGTCCCTTATGGTCAGTCTGAATAGTTGAGATTCAGGTGTTAGGGCTGAGACAGTAGGCTAGAGCTTGTGCGTGAATCTGCCCTACAGAGTCTACACTTATAAATAAAGTTTTATTTCCAGGCAGACAGGCCACTGGTACTTATAACACACAGTGGTATGTGAAGCCTGCCATGGCTTTCTCAGTACAGCGTCCTGCAGGGAAGCTCCTGAAGCTCAGAAACTAGACAACTCAATAACTCCAGGAAGTCCCTGAAACTGACTAGATTCATTAGGCTCCTTCCTCCCCAAATGTATATAAACAGCACGAACTATGAACTACAGAGAGTCACACAGACAATCTGAATTGCCTAGAAGAGACAGACCAGCTGATGTGCCTGAAAGAGGCTCAGGACAAATGATCTTCCTAGAAAAGATAGATTCTGTGAGCTGTCACCCATGCTGGGATATGCTTTGCCTTTTAGTCATCCCTTACCCACACTTTTGTAAATAACACCAATAACTCACTGGCTCATTACCTTGTGCTTTGGTGGTACCCTTGCTTCAGGATGTCAATGGTCCTTGAGTTTTATTCACATCTTTCAGTAACATCAACACTACACAGTTCTAAAGGGGATGTCATTTGAAGCCATCATAAACTTGGGCCCAGCTGTGAGCCCTACCATTTCACCACTTCCCCCTGTCCCTGGCTGTACTGTAAGCATTCTCTGATCCATCACTTTCTTGAACCAGACATTTCATAGTGGCACCTTCTGGGGGCTGTTGAGTGACATGGTGATGCTTTTCTAGGAACCAGACTGGCTGCTGGTTTTCTTTCTGCCATACTGGGACCCATTCTCTACCCATATGGTGACGGGTTGCACTTGGGGTTGCTTCTAGGTAGAGAGGAAGGCAAGCAAAAGCTGTGTCATAAAACTGTGGGTCACTGTGGCTTTTCTGGCTACCTCTGTCTGCAATGAGGAATAGGATTGCCATGTGGAAATGGCATGCCCCACCCCCGGACTCTGAAATATTAAACATATATGCACACAAACACACAGATATAAATAAAAGCATCCTCGCCTGCCTGAGCTGCAGATGAAACCAATATATAATCAGGCAAGAGATTTTTCCAGGTGATACTTCCTCCTTTGCAAATCCCCACCCATATATTACTGTGCTGACGGCCGAGTTTACTTTACAGCCCCTTTTATTTTTCTCACAGTTACCTGAAGAAACCTGAACTCCACTGAATGGCAGGCATGCACGCATCGACTGAAGGCCACGGCTGACTCTGTTATGACACCCATCTTCACTTATGAGGAGAGACGGGGTATTTGTCTGGTCTCTCTGTCACTGGTGAGTTTTCCCTCTTCCTCCATGAAGATAGATGTCACAACACACATCAGTTGCCCGTAATTTCTCTTTTTCTATGCAAGAGATACAAATATTGCCAGTTGCTGACAAAAAGTTGGTTCAGAGAGGGCAGAAGGGTGCACTTCCTATATGTTTGTTGGAAAGTGGAGGAGATGAGGGTAAAGGACCATCTTCTCTGTCCAAGCCACAGGCTACCTTTGTCCCTTTAAATTGTTTCCTGTGCCCATGGATTGCTGCTCCTATAGTCCCTCTGCTGCTGACATCATCAGGACATTTGTCTTTCTCCCATCTCCTCCTCCTGGCTCTAAGAAAGGGATCAGACCTACCTGGTGACAAAAATCTATGCCCCATGATCCCAGATCAGCCCTTGAGCATCTTTAGAAAGCTGCTGCATTCTTGATGTGTTTGGGTTGCTCATGGAAGCCATCTAGATGCCCAGTGGGTAGATGTACCTGCATCTGCTCTACACTTCCTCCCATAATGTTCTCCTTCCTCTCTCATCCAGAATAGACCCTTCCAAAAACTGTGCCCTCCCCCTCCTCTTCCACCCTTCTTCCTCCTTCCAGAACCTCTCCCCATCCTTTCATGATCTCCTATGACTATTCTATGACCTTTACTACCATGATCTTCCTCCTCCACCCCTTTTATGACTGCCTGCCCTTGGCTAACTCATGATGTTTACCAAACTCTTCTTGATCTCCCCTCCTGATTCTATGACCTCTCCCTTTCCCATGGCCTCTCTTCTGCCCCTTCCCATGACTTATCTCCTCTTTTTTATGACCCTTTCCCCTTCCAAAAGCCAATACAGCCTGCTCACTTGACATTACCCCTAAACCACACCCTCTTCTTTACACCTTCTCTTCCCATGGCTTTATTTTGAAATATTGTTTTATTCTATGTCCTGTAATAGTTTCTTTGTTTACTTTGCTGGGTCATCTACAAAGCTAAGGTTTGGGTCTCTGATCATCTAGATGCATTCAGTGATAGAATCTTCAACTAGTGGTGACTACATGAAAAAGAGAGGTGGTAGAATTGAGCAAAGCTTGTCTTGGCTCTGATGCTCGATCATGCCATCCTGGACTCCTTAGTGAGCTTCTGCCTCATGCTTGTTACCTCTTGACCACAAAATGATTGCTGCCTACAGCTTCAGGCCCTCACAATAGCCTCTAGATCACATGCAGCCAAGTTTATTCGCCTGGGCCTTTCCCAGGAGCCCAAACAAGTCAACCTTGAGTCTCACTGGACGGGACAAGCTGTGCCAAGAGCCAATTTTCTCACGGATACATTTCAAGAATCTAGAAAGAAGGTGTCTTGGAGATTTAAAAGGATTATCATGATAGAATGGACAATTGGAATTTATCCCTGAGGTTCCCAGTGGCCAAGGAGTTGGAAGATTTCCTATTGTCCTAGGGTATCAAGTCCCAGAAGCTAATGCACAATGGTACTAGCTGAGCATAGGCTGGGTTCTAAGGCAGGGAACAGAGGTGAGGGCTGGCAGGTAAATGACAAAATGTCTGCCGGGCGAACCCTGCACTTGTATCCTTGGGGGATTCTCACAACACAACTTTCCAAGGTTGGTGTTACTTTTTTCTGTGTTCTTCAAGCCAGAGGCCATTTGTGATGGCTAATCTTGGTTGTGAAATTGACTGAACCCGGAATCAACTAAAATGCGAGCTGCCAGGTGCTCCTGAGAGGGTCTGTCTTGGTAGATTATCTGAAGTAGGAAGACCCTCTCTTGTGGCTGGCTGCTGCATCTTCTGGCAGCAGCTCAGATAATACAGACTATCACATGAGTTGACATTTAGTACTTTATATCTGAACTGTATTTTCCTGCAGATAAAACTTTCATAGGGAATGTGTATATCATAGATCTTCTTAAAGCCCCGCATCCGTGCCCCGGGGGGGGGGGGGGTCCTTCATGCCTCATGCACAGTCTTTAAATCGTTCACAGGTCAACTTTCAGAATCTTTCATGTTGAGCCAGCCCCAGCAGAGGCATGGGGGAGGACACACGTATTTATTGATCATCCAGTGACACCAAGAACCTCAGAATCCAAACTTTGAGGGTTATATATCAGCAACTTGGGTTTGACTAGAGGAAGTCTCTTCTCTCAGCACGTATAGCAAATTGCCCTGGTCAAGTAAGGCTGACTACTGCACCAGCACCATGCTGGAACTCTCCACAATTACTTAGTGCAAATCTGATATTTTTCTCAACTAGAGGAAGTGTCAGTCGCCGTAGGAGGAGACTGAGTCATGATGCAAGCTTGTGGAAATATTGTTGGTTTCCTGTTCCCTGCAGCTACCAACAAGCAGATAGAGCATTCAGTGTGGATTGTTTCCAGTTCCTTTTAACCCAGTGGGTAATTGGGTGTAGACCTGAGATTTTAAACACCAACTGGCGGCTTAAAGGGGTAACCCTTGGCTTGTTGCAGCTTGAACTGTACCAGGTCTTTGCAGTCTCTTGTTCTGAAACTTCCCAAACACTTAGAGCTAGGTCCCAGTAGACAGAAGTGGTTTTCTATTGAATCTGGATTTTTTTTTATGCTTCCTGTGTCTGTACCCAGCATTTCTTGGACATAAAATGCCTCTGCCATTTTATCAAGGGACAAATAACTTCTTGAAAAGAGAAGCTTCAAGGTCTGGATGCTTGGATACCCCTCACCAAGCTTTCTTACCTCTTCTTACCTGTGCAGGTGCTACCTTGCTGTGCCTCTGCTCCTTCGTTCAACCTGGCATGCAAGCATACCAACAGAATGCTTACTAGGATAGGATTATAACGCTGAGCAATGTGGCCTTATGGCTTTGTGGGAGGGACAGGTGTATTTAGGTAAGTTAAGACTCTTTGTAGTGGATATCTGCAGTGGAGAGGGTAGAACCTTCACAGAGGAGAAAGGGGCATAGCCCAGCCCAGGAGTGAGGAGATTTTGCTGCAGGAGTGGACCGAAGGACACTGGGGACAAGAGTAAGCCTGTAGCCCACCATTCTTTCTCAAGCACCTCACAGAAAATTCACTCTGAGTATGGGAAGACCAGTGAACAAATGGATGGACATGTGAATGAATTGAAAATGAAGAATGGGAAGGCAGGTTTATGGGTGGACGGATGAGTGGTTAAACGAATGTGTAGGGAGATGGAACAGTGGGTGGGTGAATAGGTAGATGAACTTCTGGAAATATGAATGACTAGTGAGTAGTTAAATGATTGTATTGGTGGATGGATGGATGTATAGATGAAGGAATGGGTAAATGGGTGGATAGATGGATGGGTGGGTGGGTGGGTGGATGGATGGATGGATGGATGGATGAATGGATGGGTGGGTGGATGGATGGATGGATGGATGGATGGGTGGGTGGATGGATGGATGGATGGATGAAAGAATGGATGGATGGATAGATAGATGGATGGGTGGGTGGGTGGGTGAATGGATGGATGGGTGGATGGATAGATGGATGGATGGATGGATAGATAGATGGATGGGTTGATGTGTGGGTGGACAGACTATTAGATAGATAAACAAGGAGTTTGGTAGTTAAATGAATTGGGAGAAGAATAGGTAACAGAATGGACTAGTGGGAGAATGGATGGATATCTGGATAACAGGCTGCTAACCAGCCTTGGCGACCTCTGAGAGAGGCCACTACTATTGAAAAACACTTTCCAACTGCTGTTTACAAGTTGCCATTGATCAAGGTATTGATTATTGTCTTTGTTAATTTGCATGATGTTTCAATGAAGACAGGAGAGGTCCTGTTTATTTCATAAGCATATTTCAAGGCCTGGTCTGAGTTGACACTAAGGAACTGCTCACATACAATCATTGGCATGTGGCAAACTGGGCACAGGCAGTCATGGGGAAAAGTGGACTCAGCACTCCTCCAACCTCAAGAATCCCCCCCCCACACACACACACAAAGCGAGCTGGCTTTCTTAGTAGTTTCTTCTCCCAAGAGATATTCATCCAACCTGTTCTGTTGAGTATGTGTCTTTATGTGGAGCTCTTCAGCCTCATGAGAGTGTGGATGCATCTCAGCTTATTGGCTTTTTTAATCCCTGCGCTAACCCAGGTAACTGCAGAGGGTAATGGTCATAGGTAGTTGAATGTCTGTTGGATGCATGAATATGATGGATGGAGCTTTCTTTTTCCCAGAGAACAGCAGCTATGTTTTTGGGGGGCCCAACAGAAGCAACGAGGCTGTGAGAGTCAGACTTCCGGGCCATGGAGAGGGATGCTTAGAGCCCAGTGAAAACTCATAACTTCCTTCTCCCTGGGTCCTGAGGGTAGGAGGGGTAAGGAAGGGAGTGGCAGGCTGGCTGGGCAGGGTGCTGTGGCAGCGGTGCCTCCAGCTGCCTATACCGTGCCACTGCATGTGTGGCCATAGTGAAGGGTACCAAGCATAAATGGTTAAGCCATTACACAGATCCTTCTGGAAACAGACACAGTGATGGGGAGGGAAAATGCTCCTCATATCAGGGAGGTCATCACACACTGGGAGCGTGACAGGAGAACCCCGAGCCTCTCCGGATCTCAGCTGTCCCCAGAGACAACCACAGGGTGGACATGTCACCTCTGAGGTCAGAAAGTGTTGAACACTCCACGACCTAAGTCTGAGAGCCAAGGCCTGGCGGGCCGCCTCTCACATCCCTCCTGCACCACTCAGGAAGATAACGGTTCTTTTAAAGCCATTCAGTGCTGTATTGACAGAAATTAAATTAGCTATCAGTGCAGGCAATCAGCGGCTATGGGGCTGTTAAAGGCAATAAAGACAGTACTCCCCAACCACAGCCAATTACACTGTGACACCAGGATGAGAGGGGACAGCTGCCTGTGATTGGATGGGCTGGGTGGAGGCCTGGCACCAGCTCGAAGGCACAAGTTCAGGGCGGCTGCTCCCGGCTGGCAGAGGCAGTGAGAGTTGGTGTGTTCCAGAGACACTGGCCCGTGGAAGGAGGTAAAGGCCACCTGACATCAAGGACGTGCAGTGTCATCTAAACCTGCAGGAAAGACAGGAGCCAGACCCACCAACTTCCTTTCCACGTGCAGTCAGGGCCCAGCTGAGGGAAGCCAACAGCGCTGAGTTAGGGGCCTGTTGTGTGCCTTAGACAGAGGAGAGGCCACTCTGACTCCAGGGCCCTCATCTCTGTTACCATCTTGAGCTCTGTGAGCATCTCTGTGAGCATTTTATCCCCAGGATAAAAGGAGCGTCAGCCGTGTGCAAAGCTCAGGGTCCACTGAGTAGGTTTTGTTTCTTTTCATAGAACTTGGGCAGAACCATTAAAGGACCCCGGCCCCCTGACCAGGGCCAATGTTCTTGTCCTCCCCCCCCCCCCCCGCTCCATTTGGCCTGCCGTCCTGCAGAAGTTGCAACAGGAAGGAGGAGCTCTGAGAGGGGAGAGAGGACAGCTCTGCGGAAAGAAGCTCAGGCTGCTGTGGTAATGGTTCCTTTGCTGGGATGGAATACTATGGGGCAGTCAACTTGAAAGAGGTCAGGTTTGCTTGGTTCGTGGATTCCCAGAGGGTTTGGTCCCTAGTCAGTCATGAAGGGAAGGAAGAGAAGAGGAGGGGAGGAGAGGGGAGGGAAGGGGAGGCAGGAAGGGAGGGGGTAAGCGGGCAGACAAGACAGAGAAGAAGCAGGATAATATGTAACACCAAGATCACTCCCTTCAACAAGGTTCTGGTCCTCTGAGTTCATGCCTCCTCCCAAAGACGAATGAATGAATGAATGAATGGATGGATGGATGGATGAATAGGTCAATGGATGACATCAGAGTCACATGACCAAGCTCTTCCCAAAGGCCCTAGCCTTGAACATCGCTTCACTAGGAGCAAAGCCCTCAACACTTGAACCTCTGGGGTCACACCAGATCTAAACCATATAGAGCTTGGAGTCCCCTCCCACATCTGTAGCCACACACAGACAGGCGAGGAGCCCCGTGACCCCCATTTACTTCCTCTATAAAACAGTTTATGATGATCATTAAGGCTTTTTTACAATTGCTATCCAGCCAGTCCTCCTTGGGTGCTTGTTTTGAAAACAGTGCACCCTGACATCACGGATGTGGTAGCCGAGGCTCAGCTGGAGGTTTCAGTCCGGAAAAGCATACAGTGGCACTGAAAAAAAGTCTCTGTCATCTCTCAGGATGGAGCTGAGCACGGCTCCCTCAGGCAGCCCTGTCTGTTTAATCTTGGCATAGGGATGAGTCATATTCACCTTTAACCTATTCTGCGCAGCCTCTTTCCCACCTCATCATAGCTCCTGACCACACTGCTCCCAAGATCAACTTCCCCAGTGGGCTCCAGGTCCTCATCCCGGCCAAACACCAACTATATGGCAGCGCCCGCTCCAGCCCTCATTCCTTCAGCACGGGGAGTGTGTATCATTTTTTAAAACTCTCATCTTTTATTTGGAAAAATTAAAGCAAATTCACATAGCATGCAATTAGCCACTTTAAAGTGTAAAACTCGGTGGCGGTTCATGCGGTTCCTTGCTGTGCAACCATTTACTCGCGTGGAGAGTCAAAACACAAACACGTGGATCTTCCAAATGGGCCTGATCTCTTCAGCACGCTTTGATGAGAAGGGATGTGTGTGTGTGTGTGTGTGTGTGTGTGTGTGTGTGTGTGTGTGTGTGTGAGAGAGAGAGAGAGAGAGAGAGAGAGAGAGAGAGAGAGAGAGAGAGAGACAGGGAGGGAATGGAAAAGAGGGAGGGAGGGAGTGAAAGGGAGAAAGAGCAGAATATGCTTTAAACACCTCATGAGATTGTTTCAAGAAGGGAGAAAGTAGCATCAGGAAGGCTTCCTCAAGGAGGCACCATACTGTGCTTTACAGTTGAGTCAGACTGGACCCTGTATAGCGTGAGGGGCTGAGGAGGTGAAGGGAAGAATCTAGACACATGAACACTGGGTTTGTTTGCAGAGAGGCTTTTTAGGACTTTTTAAATTTAACTTTTATTTACTTGCTTGCTTATTTATTTATTTATTTATTATTTATTTATCAGTGCAGGGCATGCTCATGCCTTGGCGCATGTGCAGAAGTTAGACCATGACCCATGGGAGTCGCTTCTCTTCTCCTACATTGTGGTTGCCCGGATTTGAACTCAAGTCAGCAAGCTCGGCAACAAGACCTTCACCTGCTCAGCCATTTGTCAGTCCAGGTGTTAATTTTGTTTTATCAATCCTGCTGGATGGAAACGCCTTGTTCTGAATTTATTTGTGAATTAGGTGGAGGAGTGTACCTTGTTTTAAAGGGGTCTCTTCTCACCTTAGGGTACAAGGGGTACAAGCTACAGCATCCATCTTCCCAGACTTGGAGGGACTCTGAGAAACACTTGACTTCTTCCTTGTCTAGGCTGCGAGCTATAGTGACTCATGCTGACCAGAAGCAACACTGTAGCCATTCATTTCGGAACAGAGGTTTCCAGAGACCTGTAAAGGCCTGCTTGTTTGAAACAATCAAGCGTTAAAAATCACTGTGACTTGGGGGTGAGGAGCAGAGGTTCTTGCAGTATAACACTGAAAGCTAAGATACCAGTGTTGGCTCACAACTGCCAAGCACGCTGAACTGATGCTAAGACGTTGGGAGACAGGGTGTGTGGTACCAGGGATGCTATGCTTTCTTTACGTCTTTTCTTTAGACTTAGATCTGTCTTAAGGAAGGAATGGTGTGAAATGCTGTCTTAAGGAGACAGCAGGGCTGTTCTACTCATGAGCTCCCAGTAGCTGTGGCCCCCTCCCTCCCAGGCAAGTCAGTCAGCATCCTGGTGTAGATGGAGAGATGTCTAACCCCATCCTTTACTGAGGACCTATTGGCAGTACACAGTTGCTAGGAGAAGCAGCATCATTCTTTACTGAGGATGTGGCTCTGGTGGGTTCCTCATGCTTCCTTCCATGGCTCCACATCCGTGCACATAGCTGGACTTAGTGGAATATCTTTTAAAAGAGAGATATGATATGTTGGGAGGGGAAGTTGTTGAGAAGTGACTTGGGGTTGTTCAAAGAGAATATGCAGGATTATATTGCATTGAATATGTCATGAAATTCCCCCAAAATAAGGAGATAAAGTTCTCAAAAGTAAGAACCTTTTTTGTGAAGTTCATAAAATGTAAAAGGCAGCCCTGCCCTCCCTCCAGTGGGTGACTTCTATTCTGTGTCGGTTCTGAGCTGTCACTGAAGCGGTTTGGTTGGTGTGGGTGACCTTCAAGCTTGCCTGTGCAGGTGTGGACACGCCTGTGTGTCCTGCTTGCTGTGTGAACTTCAACAACTGTGAGCTGGCTCCGCATGTCGTCTTCCTGCATAAACCCACATCTGTGCATAGGAACGTGTGATCAATCGCAATGGCGAGAGGCTGATCACTGCAGCCTTAGCTCAGAGTCCTCCCTTCTCCCCATTTTCCCGATGGCCCCAACCTTCAATCTAGATGGAAAGTGTAATTTTTTTTCTTTTTATCTTTCCCCCAATTTGTGTCCTTTTAGGCGACACGTTTACTTCTGCTCCCTCTTGCCTATCCCCGACATCACCGGGGCCCTCAATGAGAGAAAGAGAAAATTAAAAATAAATAAAGAAGAAGAAGGGGGGAGCAAAGCCTCCCCTGGCAACTGAAATACTTCTAAGTGTAGCATAATTGCCAGCGCTCTGCCCTCTTCCCTCCCTGCTGTGGCAATTCCACGAACCCCACAACATACACTTACGCCCTCAGCTTCTCAGGGGCGCTGCACACAGATGGGAGATTTGATTAAAATTACAGTACTTTAGGTTCAACTTCACCTATTAAAAAAAAAAGAAAGAAAGAAAGATTGGGTGCTGGACTTCTTTCCCCTCTGCAGAGAAGTAACTAGGTCAGGGTAATTATGGGGCCCTGCAGTGCACCCTCAATGGCTCCCTGGTGATGTTTCCTCCACTGCCTGTCTCTGTGGAGATGCAGGTGCCCACATGAATGACAACTGTGACAACAGAGGTACAGTGTCCCCTCTCTGCCCCTCCCCTTTCCCCACCCCCACTGAATCTCTGGCCTTCTTTTCTGTTTCCTTATTAACCTGTTTACAACCACCCCACCCCCACCCCTTCAACTCCCACCTCAGTCCCCTCACTCCCACCTTCACCTCATCTTTTACTGAGGAGAATTAAAGAGCAGACACATCCTCCAGCTGCTCGGCACCGCCAGAAGAGGGAGGCCAAGTGACTCACCCGCGGTCACTCAGCACTCAGTAATAGTAATGGCGCCTAGAATCAGACACTCTGTGTCTACAGCACTTTTGCCAAGTCATCTTCCACCATTGCGGTTACATATGCAGTGATCTGCCGGATCCTCCGTATTGAAATACTGTGGCTCATCCGCTAAACGAACCACAGAGGTTCCATCCATGATTGATCCCAGGAGAAGCATGATATTGCTTGGATTTCATTGATGAGAGAGCTGGGGTGCAGGACAGTTCAGTGGACCCCAGGAAGTTTCCAGCTACCAGGTGTCAAAGTCAGTATCAGACTGAGGTCAGGTACAGCCTGATTCTCACGAAACAGTGGGTGCAATTCCCTGGTGACACACTGTGTCTGTGTGTCCCTCTCTCCAGGTGTGGGACTGGTAGCTGCCCCCTGTTGGGTATGGATGGCACACAGAATAGCATTCCCTGCTTCCCATGAATTTAAATCCTTCATAAAGCCCTTCCGGCCACTCAGGATCGTTTGGAAAAACAAAGAGATGGCTCGAAGGTAAAGGCACTTGCCGAGCAAGATGGATGACCCAAGTTCAGTCTCTTGAAGCAATCTGTAAAATTTCCAGCCGTGGTGGCGTGTGTCTGCCATCTTAGTCCTCCTACAGTGAGACAGGAGGAAGATACCAGAGAGTTACAGAAATAACATGAGATATCACCATGCTTCAAACAGGGCAGATCCAGAAGATCAATCCCCCCAGAGTTATCCTCTAATATCCAAATGTGTACTGTGACACACGCACGTGTGGGAGCATAGATGCACACATGCATGCATATACACATGTACACAGGCATGCACACACACATACACACCTGCATATAAACTTGTACACATGCAGGCACATACATGCATATACACATGCACACATGCATGCACACAGACACACATGCATATAAACTTGCACACATGCAGGCACACACATGAATATACACATGCACACAGGCATGCACATACACGCATAGACACCTGCATATAAACTTGCACACGTGCAGGCACACATATGCATATGCACATGCACACATTCAGGCACACACATACACATGAACTAAGAACATTACAAAAACAAAGCAATACAATGCCCACCTTTGCATTTCAGGCCATTCTTCCAATATTTCATCTCTTAGACAGCTCTTTCCCTCTGGAGTTAAAGTTTTTATCACTTATATTGCTATCCCGATGTTGTTTAGGGTGGGTAACAACTGGCCACTGCTATATAACGGGAATGCCCTCGATAGCAGCTTACCTTAGCTTGTGTTTACATTTTACTATATTAAAAAAATAATTCTTTGAGAATTTAATGAAATGTATCCTGATCACATTCACCACCCAACGCCTTCTGAATCAACCCCATTTTTTTTTTATCCACCTGACGCCAAATTCTCTTCCTCATTTCTTCAAACTCGTGGGCCTAATGTGGTTGTTCAACTAGTCTTAGAAATAGGGCCTGGTCTACACAGTGAGTTTCAGGCCAGTCAGGACAACAAAAACACAGCCAAAAAACTAAAAAGCAAAACTCAAAACTTCTGTCTTCTTCTGGCAGCTGTGTTGGCTCAGGTTATGGGTCTATGCTGTTTTTGCAGAGGACCTGAGTTTGTTTCCTGGGCCATGTTCTGCTCGCAGCCGCATGTGTAGCTCCAGCCTCAGGGGATGGGGAGCCTTTTCCTGGTCATCACTACTGCTACAACACTGCACATACTCACACCCATGCATGCACATAATTAAAACAATAAGTCTGTGAAAAGTTTTGTCCTTTTTATATGCACCCACCAGAATCTATTGTGACTGACAGAACACAGTTGGCTCTAATTTAATTTTTCCTCTAAGTCGCCAATCAATGCACTCCCAGTTCTAACTAAATAAGAACAGTTTCTTCTCGGCCTCTTTTTTTTTTCATCTAATAAATACTTATTAACTATCACTATGTCTGTGATGGTTTGTATAGGGCACAAAGAGTGGCACTATTGGGAGGTGTGGCCTTGTTGGAGTAGGTGTGTCACTGTGGGCTTTAATACCCTAGCCCTTGCTGCCTGGAAGTCAGTCTTCCACTAGCAGCCTTCAGATGAAGATGTAGAACTCTCAGCTCTGCCTGCACTATGCCTGCCTGGATGCTGCCATGCTCCCACCTTGATGCTAATAGACTGAACCTCTGAACCTGTAAGCCAGCCCTAATTAAATGTTGTCCTTGTGGAGTTGCCTTAGTCATGGTGTCTGTTCACAGCAGTAAAACCTTGACTAAGAGAGTGTCTCTGCTTGATTGTAAGAACTGACCCACACCAGTCCTTCAGTGCTGTCATGTATCCCATCCTAGAGGCTCACATTGTCATCACACTGACTAGCAAATCAAGTCTCTACTCTAGCCACACATCATCAACTAACAGTTCCAGGATGTGCTTTCATGTATGGCTCAGCAAATCACATTTGTGAGAGCGTCTGTAGTCATCCCTCCATATCCACGGGTAGGGTTTTACCAGGCAAGTTTCCCTACAGGAGCAAAGCCAATAAAATGGAAATATTATAAAATGTATAAACAGTATAAAAGGACATTTATTAGATTGGCCTGCATGAGAGGGTAGTCTAACAGTGGCCATCTGTACACTAGAGCAGATGAGGCCCAGAGGATACTCAGTCCTTGAAGCTATGTCTCAGCAGTCCCACAGTGACACTAGGACCTTGGCAACCACTGGCGAGTTGCTGGCATTGGCTTCACACAGGAAAGCTGAAGTCAGGTGTCAGTGGAGATAACTCCAGAGGACAATGACAGACACACTTGCTGAAGAAGTAGTGGAATGTATGCATGCATGTTGCTATCTCCCGGGCCTCTATGTCTCTGGGATACTTTTAGAAGGTACCACTCTTTTGGAAGATGGGTATTCCCATCAGTAACTGTTCTCTGGAAAGCCCTTACACACATGCTTAGTTGTGTCTTCTAGGTGACTCCACATCCCACCAAATGCCCAAGAACCACCGTTGCCTCTGCTGCACCTGCACATTCATTTGGCTGCTGATAAAAGGTAGTGGGTTTGTTTTCGTTGCATCTGGGGACTAGAGAGATGGGTCAGCTATGAAAAAGTGCTTGCTGCTCTTCTATAGACCTTAGTTTTGTTCCCAGCACCCATGTAGGGTAGCTCCCAATCACCTTAACTCCAACTCCAACCTGGTGTCCTCTTTTGGCCCTCATGAGTACCCATAGACAAGTGACAGACAGACAACACACACACACACACACACACACACACACACACACACACACACACACACACCAGGGGTGGGGGGCAGGGGAGAATTTTTTTTAATTACATTCATACTGATCATGTACAGACTGTTCACTATTTCCTGAATGATACAACATAACACGACTTACTTACACATAGATTACACTAAAATGAGCCTCTATAATTACTACAGAGATGATTTACAAGTGTAGAGAGTGAGTATAGATTGTGTGCATGGCCATATCTACTTGGACAGTAGATTGCATCATCTGAGATCTACCACATTCAGATGACACAGGATGGTAACACTTAGTAAAGACATCCCTGTTTATTCTAGGTGACTTTCACCTTCTTTCTAACTAAATTTGGGCACATCTGGCATGGATTCTTTTCTACAAGGTTCTCCAGACTCTTTCTGGGGAGATATGAATAAACATGCCTCCACATTAGGCTACCAACAACAGAGCACAAAAAAAATGCATATAAGTCTATTATGGGGAGCTCTGTGTATGATTCATAAACAGCTGGGCTGATCAGGGAATCTCTTGCAGCTAGGCAGGTGGAGGAGTATTACTCCTTGGCAACTGTTCACTGTTTCTGTAAGACTGGGAGGGGACCTGTACACTCTTTAAGTTTCAACTTTTGTGAGACTTGGGGTGTTTTGTTTAGTCCCTGAGATTTCTAAGCTTCAGTTATTTCCTGAGTCATATGAATATCCCTCCAGGAAGGGGACATTTCAATTCAGAGAAAATAACTACACAATACCCAGCCTAGGCTAGTTCAGGGAGGAGTCATGTGGTGAGCAGTACTGGTTGGGGATCTTGGATAGGGGCCATCTAGGGACTGCCAAGTTCATGAGAGGGTGGATAAAGAATTGCTTTTTCTGGAGAGAAGACCTGCACCTAGGAAGTAAAACCATCAGAGAAGAGAAATGATGGTCAAAGAGATAAGGGTGGCTGACTGAGTGTCAGTGGGAGACCCTGAGGCACCTACATGGAGAATAGGACATGTTGTCTACCAGAGTATGAAAGCAACAGAGGTCGGAGGCTGGGGATGAGGAAGCAGATTCAAAAGCAGCAGTTGCCTGCCTAAGATTGAAGTGCCAGACTATGAGGGGCCCCGGAAGAGAGCTGTGTCATGGATGCTGAGGGCCACTGCAAGAAAGTGAAGTCATTCATTACAGATTGGTGCAAGAACAGAAGCAAAGAAAGAGGGGAGAGATAAGGGGAGAGAGGGGAAGGGGAGAGGGTGAGATGGGGAGGGAGAGAGAAAGAGGGAGGGAGAGGGAGAGATGGGGTAAATAGAGGGAGGGAGGGGAGGAGGGAGGGAGAGAGAGGGAGGGAGGGAGGGAGAGAGAGAGGGAGGGAGGGAGGGAGGGAAGGAGAGAGAGAGAGAGAGAGAGAGAGAGAGAGAGAGAGAGAGAGAGAGAGAGAGAGAGAGAGAGAGAGAGAGATTGTTAGGACAGTTCTCATGAAGGAACCTCAGAAGTAAGAGTCCGTGTGTGCATTGTGTGTGTGTGTGTGTGTGTGTGTGTGTGTGTGTGTGTGTGTGTTGCTCAATGTTTTGGAATATTCTGGTCTGACTTTATGGGCTTCAGGGGTCCCTCCCCTTTCTGGACTCCTTGTCCTCGGTAAGTTTGATTGGGCTATCCTCTACTGGGTAGAATTTTCTCCTTTAGGTACCACCCTCTGGAGGAAGAGTCAGGGGTAACAACTCTAAGGGAAGGGGCCCTCCCTTCTTGAAGAGTTCAGTTCCTGTTTTCTATTTCCCCTGGCCTGTCTTCAGTATTGCCGTGGAGGTCCCCACTGTGGGTCTGATGACCCGTGAGGTCCCTCTTTGGCATCCCATGGTGCTTCCCCAACTCACCGGTAGCTCCTATACAAGTGCACTGAGAATTTCAGATCTATTCTGAAGCTCGGCTGATTTGGATCCTGGTAAACAGCTTCCCTGTCTGTCATTTTGAACACCCAAAGTAAAGCCGTACCTCCCAGTTTTGTTGCCGTCTCTGTTTGAGTACCAAAAGGACAAGGAGAACTTTCCATATGAAAACTGGATGTGAGAAAACAGACACGGCTCAGCAGCTCTGAACTCCATGTTCCTTGCTCAGAGTATCAGAGAACATCCACCGGGGTCATTGACAGCTACCCTGAGGGGCTGGACATCCTTTAGCTGTGAAGGAGCAGTTTTTATTCCTGAATCTTGACCTACAACCTTTTGGGGCTAGTTCCCAAAATCCCATCTGAAGCTGAAACATCTAAACCCTTGCAAGCCAAGAATCACCGTCTCAAAGTGATCCGGACGGGACACTCCACCTGTTCTGCTGTGCCTTCTGCTGCCATTGTAAAACACAGGTGCACTGGTTTATTGATCCTGACCAGAAACAGTCACTGAAGGAAGCCAGGGCAGGAACTCAAGGCAGGAACCGAAGCAGAGTCCGGGAAGGAACACTCTTACTGCTTGCTCCCTAGGGTTTATTCGACCTGCTTTCTTTTGAAATCCAGAACCCCCTGCCCAGGGGTAGCACTGCTCATATCAGGATATTTTTTTTCACAGAAATCATTAATCAAAAAATGTCCCATAAACTTGCCTCCAGGCCAATCCAGAGGTGACACCCATCCTGGATTAGTTCCCTCAACTGAGGTTCCCTCTTCCCAGGTGAGCTACAAGTTTCTGTAAGACTGGGAGGGGACTTGTATACCCTTTAAGTTTCAACGTGTAGCTCGCCACCTTTCTGGCTTTTCCTACTCTAACTCCTATGGCTATTTTCATTTCTGTCCTATGTTTACATTTTCTATGCTTTTGGGCACTTATTTTGGACAAGATGAATAAAGCCGGAGAACGAAACTGGAATGAACTCTTTCTTTGCAGTCCTCTAGAATTAATGGGGATAGAAAAAAAAATAAATAAATAAAGGGCTGGATTTGATTCTAGTTGGGAAATCATTTTCATTGCCTTGCTTATTTTAGCAAAGCATTTGTCCCATCCCTAGTTATACAACGGGATTTGGAACAAGCCCTTCCTGCCTGCGTTGTCCTGCCTGTCTGGGAGAAGTCTGACTGAAGAAAGCCACTGAGCTTCAGATTCTACCCTGGGCAAGGCTGCTGGGTGTAGGCAGGGGGAGTTCAGCAGGACACCTTGGAGGGACAGCCTGGCATGTGTCAGAAAGAGTCTCTGTCTGTCTAATGCAACGAAGTTACTGTAGCACACATTTTCCCAGTTACAGAAATCCAGAGCGTCATCACAGGCACTCGGTGCTGCCGATTCGGCAGGATTACATCAGCACAGTGACAATGCTAACAGGAATAATGACAATATCCGTGTCCCCCATGTGCAGGATGGGTGTTAAGAGATGCCGGTTAGAAACTGCCTTGTTGGGGTTTCTATTCCTGCACAAAGCATCAAGACCAAGAAGCAAGTTGGGGAGGAAAGGGTTTATTCATCTTACACTTCCACATTGCTGTTCATCACCAGAGGAAGTGAGGTCTGGAACTCAAGCAGGTCAGGAAGCAGGAGCTGATGCAGAGACTATGGAAGGATTTTACTTACTGGCTTGCTCACCCTGGCTTGCTCAGCCTGCTTTCTTAATAGAACCCAGGACTACCAGCCCAGGGATGGTACCACCCACAATGGATGGGGCCCTCCCCCCCTTGATCAGTGGTTGAGAAAATGCCTTACAGCTGGATCTCATGGAGGCATTTCCTCAACTGAGGCTTCTTTCTCTGTGATAACTCCAGCTTGTGTCAAGTTGACACACAAAACCAGTGTTGTAAGACCCCGAGGAGTCTTAGCTCAGGAGCACGACCCACAGAACACAATTAGATGACAGACCACTGCAATAACAAGAGGTATTTATTCCATGTACACAGGGTTGCTCATCCTTGCAGGGAGTGTCAACCTGAACTCAAAAAGCACACATCTTTTATACTTTTGTGTGTGTGTGTGTGTGTGAGGGGGTGAAATACTATTTTACCATTGGTCAGCAGTATAATTTTCAGAAAGAGAAAAGGAAGGGGATGGAAAGGGGGAGAAACTTTGGCAGTAAGGTTGTTGACAATTTGCATTCTCCTTGAAATTCAGTACAGGGAGGGGTAGGGGAGCTGTTCCTAAAGCCCTCATTTTTGTTTTGTCTTAGCTCACCTTGGTCAGTATAGCTTGACCTGTCCACTAAAGCTTTGTTTTTATATTTTCAGAAACTTTTAAATATATTTTAAAACTTTGAGGGGTTTGTCCTTGTTTCTCAGAAATGGGTGATTAGAGCATGAGCTAACTATGACAAGCGTCAGGACCCTATCTAGGGCTTTCTAGAGGCCAGGTGGCTATCAGTCAGTATATTCTGTGGTTTTTCTGAGCATTACTCTGGGCCGTTCTTTTTATTTGTCAGGCACAGACAGGATATCACAGCCTTGGGATGACTGGAAAGTCTCTGAGTCTGACTTTAACCATTTCTGTGCCTTTAGGGTCTCACATTCTAAGAATGGGGTGTTTGACCAGCCAGTACAGAAGCTCGTTTAGCCCTCAGCCTGGTGTGTGCCTGCATCCATCTGTATATGTATATATGTGTCTGTCTGCATGTGGGTATGGACATGTGTGTATGCATGCATGTGCATACCCATATGCATGTGTGTGTGTGAGTGTGCATGTGCTCATATGAACTCTTGTGAGGGCATATGCAAAGGCCAGAGGTGGATGTGAGGTGTCTTCTTTGATTGATTGCTCTCTATCTTCTTTTCTGAGACAGTGTCTCTCACAGATCTTATTGCTCCTAGACTCCGTGGGGCTGGTTGGCCCGGGAGCTCCAGAGGCCCACCTCTCTTTGCTTTGCCAGCACTGAGAACACAGATGTGGACCTCCAGGCCCCGAGTGGGCTAGGGCTCCACACCCAGGCTCTTCTGCTTGTGTGGTAAGACCTTAACTGACTAGGCTATTCCCTCAGCATTACTCTCTTGTGGTTTGGGGATAGGGTCTGATGTGATAGCCCAGACTGGCCAAGAATTTCTAGTCCCCAGCTTCTAGAATACAGCTATCACAAACCTTTGCCATCAGCTTCCGTAACAACTTTCACCAGCCCACTCAGTGGGAGTTTCTTGTGAGCTCACCTGTCAGACTGATTAAGTATGATTGCTGGGTGGACTTTCTGCTTGATGAGAAGGGCTCCAGGCACCTCCTATCAGTTGCTCTCTTTGTCACTCAGCAGGTCGGGAGAGGAGACAGTGAAGTAGAGTCACTGGCCTCTTAAACAGCCACATACCTGTCCAAGGAGCAGCTCATCTAGGTGTAAAGGAGTCTGGGAAATGTAGTTCTGGGCTGGACAGTACAGCATCAGCTCCGTTGGTTCTCAGCTTAGGAGAAAGAGCATTCTTGTCCCAGTAGACAGATCCCTGACTTCCCATTTTTAGTTACCCTCTGCCACAGATGTGTAAGACTTTGACCCAAGCTTCCATCTTGAAAGGAGTAAAAGTGGCCCACACTATCAGCAGTTCTCAACCTTGGAGTCAGCCCCACTTCCTTCAGGAACTGCAGGAGATTCCAGAGCACCCTACTCCAAACCAGCTGATGTCAGCCACATCCCCCGATCAGCAGCCTGTGTCCTGGAAACTCCACTGAATCACACATTTCTCGGTGCACCTGTGCTGCCTCTGTACTTCTTAGAATCCAAATATTTGAAGACAGGGCTCAATACTTTTTGCTGTCACTTGAGACAGAGCACAGACTCATCTTATTTTTGGCAGAGAGAGAAAGAAAGGTAGAAAGGAAGCATTGGTCTTTCGGACGCAGACATTCATGTGTGTCTGCTTGGGGCAAGGGAGGGGAAAGAGTCACCCAGTTGAAAAGAGGATGCTCTCTTCTCTCCTAACCTCTGGGCTCTAGCTGCCAGTAACATCTCAAAGAATAAAAGCGTAGTCTAGTTTAGAAAATTGTGTATGTCCCAGAAGAGGCAAGAACACACATTGACATTACTGTCTCTTGGTGATGTCCAATCCCGGAGATGGATGAAAATTCAGAGAATTTCTAACCATGGCTCTTATGGGACAAGAGGGGTCGTGGAGCCAAGAGAGTGGCATCTCTCAGCCCTGCTATTTCCTACTAACATGCCAGATGGGCTCTTCTAGAGTAAGTAAGGACCATACTACACTCCTGCCTGAAACCTTCAGCTTGTCATCGCCTACCAGATGACGGGCGGGGTCACACCACCAGTGCCACCTGTTCCTGTCCGTCCTGGCTGCTCTTCCTGACACTCTTACCTCCTAAGTGTCTTCTCTGTCCACATCTACCCACCATGCTGGACAGCTCGGGCAGATGAAGAAGGATCCTCTGTCTAGCTCTAGTTACCTTCTACCCATCATTCTGAGACAGGTCAGAGGTCAACTCTTGCAGATAGATACTCTCTTCTCCACAGTCATTAAAGGCCCCATGGACTAACCAGCTCTCACTTCACGGGGCCAGAAGTGTCTGTGATGGTGCCCATGTAGTATGGCTCATCCTTCTCAGTCTCTGAGGTCGCCTCAGATTCTTCTGGCATCCCGAGCCTTTTGCTCAACTGTAAGTACCAAGGAGTTAACAGAGGTGGCTCAGCAGTTTAACAACAGAGTGCCAAGCTTGCCTATAGAGCAATGGAATTTCTCTTTAGGATGCCTCTGCCTCAGTAGCGAGGCAACTGACAAGTTAGTGGGTAAGACCCATGAAGGTTCAGTGGAGGAGAAGGCAGTCCGAGCTGCCAGGGAAACAGAGCAAAGGACAGACTGGAGGGTGCTGTTTTAAGTCAGGTCAGCAAAGGTCCTGACATTTAACGGGTGACACTCTGTACCCTGAGATAGAAATGGAGCAGTCATGTGGACACTCAAGCAAAGGGATCTCAAGAGGTTCTTAAACTAACAAGTGTGCCACAAACACATGTAAGACACCCGTTATACATGTAGCATTAAATTTCTACTGAAAGGGGCAGGGCTTCTGCTTTACTACCCTACTAAACTTCTGTGCCCAGGACTACACCTGCTGTACGATAGGGGCCGAGGGCCATTTGTGAAATGAATGAACGGCATTCAAACAAGGGTCTTTCTGACCCAGCACCCTCTCCCAGATCAGATCTCCTGGGATTTCAGACAGAGCGAGAGGGGGGGAGGGAGGGAGGGAGGGAGGGAGGGAGAGACGGCAGAAATACAGAATTATTGTCAATACTATTGTTCTGTATCACAGGTAACAAACAGAATTAAACAATTGAACCAAAACCTTCAATGGTTCCTCAAAGTACAGCCAACAGTGGTCCTTTGAAATCTCACTCCAGGGGACGGGAGCTGTGAAAAGAGGCTGGAATGGCCGATTTCTCTGTTTTATTTTTACAATCCACTTGCTAGTTACAGTGGGAACAATCAAGGCGTGTTAGCAGAGCACTCTCACTTTCGAGTCTGTGGAAGCAGAGGGACAAAGAATAATTGCATTTCAACCTTTTATCAGTCTGGGGAGCTAATTGAATATGCAGAGAAAATACATTAGAATAATTTGTATAACTCTGTGGTCTGGACTTTACTAGAAGTTTTCTAAAACCTAAGTGGCTTTGCAAGAATCTCACCCAGAAATGTGGTACAGATGTTGGCTAGTGAGTGACTGAGGGCATCCCATCATGATTATATCAAGAAATGGATATTTATATTAAAGATATCACTGAGCTCCAAACTGGTACAAGATGCACCCCACAGTGTGTGTGTGCATGTATGTGTGTGTGCATGTGTGCATATATGTACATGTGTGTGTTCATATATGTGTGTGTGCATGTGTGCGTGTGTGTGTGTGTGTGTGTGTGTACACGTGTGTGTACACGTGTGTGTTTAACCAGTCTTCTTTTAATGAACTGAACTGATAATTCCCATTTGAATTTATTCTGGCTTTAGACAAATACACGAAAGCTTTAAGTATGTAATTTTTAACCTCTTAGAAAGGTTGAATGATGTGTTATGAAACTATTACTGTGCACGGCTCAAATTCAATGCACCACGAAGGAGCCCCATTAATCCTAATTTAACATGCATCTGCTCACAATTTGGAAGAGGAAATTGGCTAAGAACGGAAGAAACGGTCCGTATTCATGGGCACACACAAAAGGCTCCCGAATCATACAAGAGGCCAGAGTGGTTGTTAGGTGCACAGAGTTCTTTAAACTCAAAGACTAGGGCAGGAACAACCTTTCCTCTCTTCACCACTGGCTTTCCTTGGCCAGTTCTCTACAGGACTGAGACCATTTTACTCTGCAAATCATGCCTGCTTAAAGCCACTAGACTAAGTTCAAGGTCAAATAGCCACTTTGGTGAGGGAGCCACTTTTCCTGGGAGTCGGGGGGCAGGCAGGCAGGCAGGCAGGCAGGCAGGCAGGCAGGCAGGCAGGCAGGCAGGCAGGCAGCAGGCAGGCAGACAGGCAGGCAGACAGGCACACAGGCAGGCAGGCAGCAGGCAGGCAGGCAGGCAGGCAGGCAGACAGGAAGGTCCTTCCTCCGGCTTCTCAGCTCCTCATCCAGCCTCTTCTTTCTGCCTTTGCCTTCTCTTACCCTGTGCCAACATTGGCTTACAAGCTTTCTGGATCTTTCTAAGTGCTTGAAGCTCTGTCCCAATGGGCCGGGCCTCTGTCATACCTCACTCCCACTCTCTCCTGTCTCTCCTGCTTGAGTTTGAGTGACAGACCGAGAGCTGATGACAGGGGACTTAGAACAAATTCCCAGTTGACTGGGCAATGAAGCGCCCGTGCGAGGCTTACACCCAAAGTGCGCAGAGAGCTGTTAGTGCAAGGTAAGTGAAAGAAAGCAGCTGGGCATAGTGCAGCATTAGAAACAAGGATGCTTCCGGGATGACGGGGTAAGGGGGCGTGGCCAGACTGAGTACCACGTGGGAAGAAATTCCAGTAAGGAGTCTGGGCTCCTCCTATCTTCTTCTAGCTGTCTGGGACCAGAGGTGAGGGGGTCTAATTGCAGTAGATAATCTTCACTGTCAAGTTGAATATACTTAAAAGCACCTAGAAAGCTGATGAGGTGTACCCAGGCGTGTCTCAGTGTATTTTCAAGGAGGAGGAACACCTAACCGCACACTGCCCCCACATCCCCGCCCCAGAACGTGGGTGTCACTATCCTGTGTGCCAGGGGTGTGGATGGAATAGTGGTGTGGGGTTAGAAAACCCATTAGATTTGGACATTCCCTCTTCTTGGCTTCCTGACTGACCACCACGAAGCTGTGGTTTCATTGTACACCACAGGCTGCCATCCTGTGATGCTCTGCGTCATAGGCAGCCCAACAACGCAGAGTCAAGAGGCCTCTGAAACTGAGCTCAACTGATCCGTTTCTACGATAAACTGATTCTGCCATTTATGAGAGCCCACCAGCAGGAGTACACATGTACTACTAGAGCAGGCTGCAAGGTTGGGCCATGCTGCTCAGAGGAAAAGAGTCCGCCATCTTGCCAGATAGGGATCCAGCAGTAGCCTAATTAGGACGAGGTACGCAGCAACAACTTCCCAGTGTTAGGACCCGAAAATCACCCAGCTTCCTACTGGGCTGGTCTCACTTTCCGCACCAAGGCAGGCCACCGTATTGTTTGTTTTTCCTATTGCTGTGACCAAATATCTGGCAAGAAGCAATTGAAGGGGGAAAGGGTTTGTTTGGGCTCCCAGTCTGAGGGGATACCGGGCAGAATGGAAGGGGTGGGGTGTGGGGGGGGGGGACCCAGCAGGAGAGAGAGATGGCTAGTCCTGCCTCTAATTCTGCAGTCCCACCCCTCAGAATGTATGTCCTGTAGCTAGGCCCCATATCACAGAGGTTCCATAACCCCTCAAGCCAGTACCACTAGCTGGGAACTAAGTATTCAAGCATTTTTGACTGCGGAAGACACTTAGTTGAATCCGAGCAACCATGTGAGTGCACGGAGCCCCATGGGTGCACGGAGGTGGGGTGAGGCTGGGGTGGGATGGGGAAGGTGTCTCTGGTGTTCCACTTGCTCGGTCCGTTCCCATAGCCCTCACAGCTCTCTGTTTTTCTTGAGAGGAAACCTGTGTTCTGAGGCAGCCCCCCCAACCCCCCATGGCCTTTGCCATTCTGATGATAATAGGTTTGTATCAGCAGCTGAATCAGCCTGTGCCTGTCCAGCCATCTTTAGCTCAAATTAATCACAGCTTTTTAACTCAAAACAGTGCAACTCTGATCCCAGCCAATTAGGCCTGCGCTGTTTAGACAAAGAGACTAATATAATTCTGAAAAGCCTAACCTTTGGCCGCAGGGATGTCTGGGGATAATGAGCTCCATTTCAGTGGGTTGGCTTTGTGGAGAGGTATGTTGTGGAAGGAGGCATCTGTTTGCAGATTCTGCATCGGCAGGGGAAATAAACCAGGGCCTGAAGGCTCTGGTCCTGCACACGAAAGTGCAAAAGAAGGAGGGTGGGGTCCTGGGAGCCTAAAACTAAGACTGGAGGGTTTGAAGAAGCAGATCCTTATCTCTCTTGGAAAAACCCAGCTGACTCTGATAAAGGAATGAACAGAAAGCACTGCTCCACACCAGATCCTTTGCATCCTTACGGGCATTTGTATTGATTACTTTCTGTTGCTGTGATTAAAACACCCCCGACTGAAAAGCAGCTTCTAGAAGAAAGGGTTTATTTGGGCTTATAGTACCGGAGGGAGGAGAGTCCATCCTGATAGGGATAGAATGGCAGCAGGTGGCAGGCATGGTGGCAGGCATGGGGAGGAGCAGGAAGCTCTGAGGGTGTGAACTGGAAGTGTGCAAGGCTTTTGATCTCTAAGCCCACCCACTTGCTCCCTTTGACACACCTCCTCCAAGAGAGATGCACCACCAAAACTCCCCCAAACCATGATTAATGACCCAAGACTGTGGGGGGGGGGGCAATTCTCATTCTAATCGCCACAGAGCCCGAGGATGACTTCACAAATTTTTAGGATGAGAGTCGTCGTCATAGTGACCAGGTCAGTGAAGCAGGAGCTTTCTGCAGGTTTGATGGAGTTTGACTGTGTCCCCCAGTGTTTTGAGTTTTGGAAACCCGGTTCTCCATACAGGAATAATTGGACCTTTACAGATAGGGCTAGTGGTAAGACCTTGCTGGGACCCGATTTTCCGTCTTGTTATTTGAGTTTTTCCCATGATGCCATTGGCTATGCTGTAATGTTGCCTGAGAGGGGCCTAGATGAGCTGGTACATGCAGTTTATGGTTTTCAATTCTAAACTTTTAAGCTAGGGTAAATCTCTTTCCAAATTACCTAGCCTTGGGTGTTTTATGATAGTAACGGAAAACAAGTGCTATGTTTTAGGCTGAGCTCTGATTTGATAATTGAGCTTGGTTGTGTGCTCTGTCACGTAACTGCCGAATGACGGACAGGTAGAATGCAGTTCCTGCCACCAAGCAGCTCAAGCAGAAAATGGGGACACGTAAGCAGAGATGGCTGTGTCATGGTGAAGTTGTGGGAGTGAGAGTCACATGGATGCATTTGTTCCCAGGGATGTCTGAGAGCCCATGTCCAGGAAAACAGTCAACTCAGGCTTCCAGACAAAGCTACTGAGATCAAACAAGAAATTGGAGCTGAGTCTTGAAAGATGCAGGCGGTTTCTCCAGAAGATGTCAGAAAGGGATTCCAGGCAGGCAGAGACACCGCAGGCAAAGCTATGAGTCAGTAGGCCGGGCGGAAAATCACCAGCCTTGTGCCACAGAGCTGGGACATAGAGTCTGAGCCCTCCTGTAGGCAGGGATGACACATGCAGAACCGCTACACGAAGAGCTGTCCTCTCTACAGTGCCTGGAGAGCAATTCCCAAACCAGCGGGGAAATGTTAAAGGTATATGGGCAGATCAGCATTGCTTCTGGACCGTTCCGCTGGTGTCTCCTGGGGCAGCTTATCTAAAGTATTTGACCTCAGATTTCTTATCTGGGCGACAGAATGTTTGATAACATGGTCCTCTGTTCTCTCCTTGGCCTGGACCAATGTCTGCCTTAACCTCCTTTACACTTGTCTTTCAAGTGCGCGCTGCCAGGCCCGGCTTTTATTTTTTAATGTGGGTTCATGGGATTGGCCTACGATCCATATGTTTGCACAGTAAGCACAGCACGTTCGCAGCTGCGCCGCTACCCAGACTCCTTGCTTTCCAGAGGGTCTTTCTACACCGACCAGCCCTGTCTTTTCATTCCATCTCTTTGAAACTGCTACCTGGGGGTCTTGCTGAGCTGTAGAGACCATGCCCTCAGAACTAACTAATTTCCAAGCGTACGGCTCCCTAGTTCTTCTGCGAACCCACACATCTAAACCAGTCCCCGGTGTGCATTCTCGTACACAAAACACTGTGCCCATCCTAATCGCGGGACAGGCACTGGGTGACATGGTGCCCGGGTCTCCAGCTCTCTTCAAACAAATCCGTCCTAAGCTTGCAGGTCCCATTTGTCTTTCAGAAATCAGGATAAAGAGTCTTGTTTGGATTCCCTCTCTCAGTGTCCCTCTGTGCCCTCCTGTGGTGGCCCCTGTGATGTCCATGATGTCCACTCTCCTCTTGGAATCTCAGAACATTAAGACCACCTTTTGCATGTCCAGAGACATAGTTCCGCTGGCAGCATACTTGCTTACCACGCACGGAGCCCATACAAACCCGGCATGGTAGCACACACACCTGCTATCACTTGGGAGGTAGATGTGGGTGAGATCAGGAGTTCAAGGTCATCTTAGGCTCCCTGGAAAATGTGAGGCCAGCCTGGGCTACATGAGACCAAGTCAAACAACTACGATCACATCCCCTGGTGAGGGTGGGTGGAGGGCTGTTGACAGCAATCCTTTCCTGATCGATTGCTCCCAAATATGGATGAGATAAATATGGGAAGCATATTTTTAAGGCATAGTGATATTTTTGAATGGAATCTACAAGCAGTCTCTCTGTCAGGCTAATAAGGCTAAAACCCAACTGTTTGTGAAATCCTGGGTCATACGGTAGGACAATGAATTTTCTGGTTTGCACAGATATGCCCTGGAGGCCAGCAGAGCCGATGGTCAGATCACCTTATCTCTTTGAACCTCAACATCTTCACTTACAAAAAATGGGCATTTGTCCCAACTTGAAATGCTCCAGCCATCCTTAATCTGGGTCTGTGCCCCATCTGTTCTTGGGTTTCCCCATCCATCCATCCATCCATCCATCCATTCATCCAACCATCCATCTATCCTTCCATACATCTGGTACACTTTTTCTCTCCTCTATATCTCCTCCTACTGACAGAGTGGGAGACACCATCTGGGGCTGCACTGTAAACTGTAAAGTGCTGTGTAGTCAAGGCCTGCTATTAGTCTCATTGTTGGGTATGAACTTGGCCCTGGCTGTAGGTGAGTAAGACTTTCAGGGCAGCAGTATGTGATTTGGCAAATTATCTCTTCAGTGTGCTAAAGGGTCCGCCAGGAGTTTGCTCACTGCAGGATGAGGGAACAATACGGCCTCGCTGGATCCAATAACGGTGCTTCAATTATCATGATTACCTCACGTTCGTACAAAGTCTTTAGTTTCAAGATCTCAAAGTACTTTATAAACATTAAACCTCTTGGTCCCCCAGGGGAGATACTAAGTGGATGCGTGAGCTGGTAGGTTTCTCCTTTTCTTGGCTGAAAAGAGTTTTCCTTCTATCCAGGTGAGGATAAACGGAACTTCAGGCTCTACAGAACAGCAATAGGCAGCGGAGGAGGAAAGCAAGCATAGTCAGGGCCAAGGGGGGAGAGTATGGAATGTGGAAATACCCAGCAATTATCAGTGCCAGTGGAGTGCCAAGCTGGAACCTAGGTCCCCTTCAGATGGTATGACAGCAGTAATTTCCTCCCACTGTATAGATGCAGAGAACAGACTGTGGCTCTTAGAGGGAAAACTGCATGTTCAAGGTCACACAGCCGGGGAGACACAAAGACAGGTGGCATTTGCACATAGGAATCTTTGAGATCCAAACTGTCACTCCTTGCCCTGTGTTCTAGTTGAGTTCTACTGCAGTGGCAGATAGGACTGAAAGCAGATTGGGGGAGGAAAGGGCTTGCTTGGCTTCCATGTCCAAGTTAAAGTCTGTCACTGAGGGGTAGCATGGCAGGAACTTCAGCAGGGATCTGAAACAGAAAAGGATGCTGCTTACAGGTTCATCCTTAGCTAGCATTCGTATATAGTTCAGGACCACCTTCCAGAGTCAGGGAATGACTCTGCCCACTGTGGGCTTACCTCCTCTCCTGTATCAGTTAACATTCAAAACAAGTATCAACTAATGATCAGGACAGTCCCCTACGGGCATACCAATAGGCCCATCTAAACTGGGCAGTCCTTCAGTTGTAGCTTTCCTCTCAATGGCTCCAGGCTGGTCAAGTTGACAATTGAAGTCAACCAGGACACCCGGCATTGAGCTGTTCTCCAGGATAAGGCTTGATCTGCCCAGGAATCCTGTGTGGAATTCCTGCATCGAATCTTACTGCTTTTCTAGCACCCTTGGCCTTGAGATTCAGTAGTACTAAGTCTGAGGCAGTGGCCTTCCGAAGGAGAAGCCCTGGGGCACCTATTGGTGAGAACAAGTTACTCTAGTCATAGGTAACTCTAAGCACTATGACAGTATAGCAGGCACCACCGACAGGCTTTCAGATGGCAGAATATTATCTTCCATGGTTCTGAAACAGAATTCTGTGATGCGAAAGGCAGGTGGGATTCTGGTGAGGGTCCACTTTCAAATGGCTGACCACCGTCTTTGCGTGGCACCTTTACAGTCTGACAAGGGAGAACTCCAGGGCTGAGGGCTTTATGATCCTAATGTAGTCACTTCCAAACATCCACCTCCTAATGCCACCTCCATGGGAATTAGAATTTCAACCTAACTTTTTTTGTTTCAAGCATAGATTCAGTCTACTGCACTTTTAGACTTGGAATGACTACTTTATTCTGCACACAACTTCTGTCATTTTGTCCCTTGGACAAGGTTCAGAGCTGGGGCAGCTGCCTTAGAGCTGGGGCCAAGAAGACTCAGTCGAAAGAATGACCCAAAGGATGAGGGCTGGCATCATCTAGATGAATCTTGGTTCATACAGCTAATGCCCAAGGCTGTTGTTATAGGCACATAGTCTCCTCACATGGCCTGGGCTTCCTCACAGTAGGGCTGCCAAAGGAATCCAGGCTTTTTCCATGGCTCCTCTGGGATCTGAATGTGTGTTCTGCAGGAGCCAAGCAGAAGCTATTTGTTTGCTTGTTGTTTTGACTAAATTCTGATGCCACACATGGTTACATTTTTTTTTATCCATTTGTTACAATGACCACTAACCCTATCCCGGAGTCAGATGTCTGGGTGTTGGCAGGACCAGACTCCCTCTGAAGATTCCAAGGGCAAAATCCTGCTTTTTCTCTACCAGCCTCTGGAGGTATTCTCTCTCAATATTATGAGTTCTGGAGGGCAGAGAATATATGTATAGCATGCTTGAATATGCAGAAGGAACCAGTTTTTATCCTTTGTCAATGAGGATTATGAGTGAAGATCTGATTAATAAATAATGCTTACAGAGATGAATGAATGGGTGAATGAATGAATGGGTGGGTGGATGAATGGATAGAAGAATAGGTGAATGAACGAATGGAAGTGTAGGTTGGTGAATGGATGGATGGATAGATGGGTACATGCATGGATGGATGAATAGATGGTGGATGGGTGGATGGATAGTTGGATGGATGGATTGATGGATGGGTGGATGGATGTTGGGTAGATGGATTAATACAATTTGTAAGATGCTGTGGAGATCTTCCAAGTTCCTGGAGAAGACTGTGACCCCACAAGTGTCTGTTAATACAACCCTATGCAGTCCATTTTCTCTTATCCTCAGATCTGCTTGCTAAGTGAGCTAAACTTCCAGAATAGTTTGAGGATGGGATTGTGGCCAGTGCCTGCTGTCCAAATCGTGGATCAACAAATAATGTCTGCCTTGGAGAGGACAGCCATGGGCAACTCGGTAGGTTACACTATGTGTGTGTGTGTGTAGGTGCTCACTCATGTGCGTGTATGTGTGTGTGTGCGTGTGTGTGTGTGTGTGTGTGTGTGTTCACATGATTCAAATCATCACAGCATCTCTTCTGCCACCTCGGCTTAAGTTAAAGAATTCCTTCGGCAAAGTGATTAACCACAGGGGTAAGAATTGTTGCGGTGAATACTCTTGTTACCCTAGACGTGTCCTCAAATTGATGTCTTCATCTCATTGTTTTCGTATTTGTTTTTTAACTTTATCTAAAGATTTTTTTTTGATTTTTTTACAACGAGCGTGATTTAACAAAAGGCAAACTCTAAAGCACTTCCTCACGGAACGCTGATGTGTCACGGCAAGTGTCAACAAGAGGGCAAGATCTGTCTCAGGGAAGTCTTGAAACCTCTAAGTGGAATTTGCATAAAATAGTTCTGGTATTATCGTCCCCCATTCTTTCCCTGACAGATATGTCAAGGCCTCGAAACCTAAAAGAACAATTATGCTATTGTACCTCTCAGAGGATTCAAGGGGTGTGTCTTTGGTGGGAAAAGTGCTATTAGGGCCTTGAAAGCCGCTCAAAGGCAACCCAAGGGACTCTTTAGCTAGTCATTTTATAAAGAATGCCTTGGCTTTAAGTGTCTTAAAGTACGTTTATTCAAGGCGCACTTTGAGCTTTGAAAAAACAACCCCGCTAATAATTAATGGCTGTACATCTTTTTAACGTCTGCATTAGCTATAAATAAAGACTGTAGATGAAGTCACCATTGATTAAGCTTAACGGTGACATGTGATGGCTTCCCATCTTCATCAGATGTAACAAATCACTCCCAAGCTCTTTTTTTCTTAAACCATTTTTTTTTAAAATAAAAAAATGTAAAGGATGTGGCAGAACCCACGGCCACTGCCAATGATGGACCCAATCAGGTATTTATCAGTTCATCCGCTGTGTGCACAGGCCACTCAAAAAGGGCAGTATGGAATTTATGTGACACCAACTCTGAAGTTCAAGACAGAGACCCAGAGGCAGAAAGTGCCCATGTTACTTACAAGGATGGGGCAATGTCGACGATGAATAAGCCAGGAGACTTGAAACTAACATTCGAATGCCTTGTGGGGTCAGGGTCCTGAATAACCTGGAGGTGTGAACAAGCAGCCCGTGTCTCTAAAACAGAGCTAGAGCTTATGTATGTTCCAGAGCCAAATGCAGCCTCTTTCCTGTCTCTCTCCTCATGACTTCCTCCCTCCCTCCCTTTCCCTATCTCTTTCTCCCCCCTTCCTCCCTCTTCTCTCTCTTCGTCCCTCTTCCCTTCCTTCCTCCCTCTCCATCCATCCCTCTTATTTCCTTCCCTACCTCTTTTCTCCCTCCCTCCTCCTTTTTCCCTCCCCTTTTCCCTCTTTTTCCTTACTTCCCTCTCTCTTTTCTCCCTCCCTCTACCTTTCCTCCCTCCTCCTTCCCTCCCTCCCTTCCTCTCTCTCCTCTTCCTTTCTCTCTTTTTCCCTTCCTCCTTCTCTCCCTCCTCCCCTCCCTCCATTCCTTCCTTTGCCCCTTTTATCATTTCTTCCCACCTGCCTTTCTTTTTATTAGACCATATTAACCATACATAATAATTGCCCCCACAATGACCTTTCCCCACGTATATGACATGTAGATCAGTCATACCCCATCACCTGCTTATTCCCAACTATCTCCTTCTTCCCCTAATATCTCTCTTTTCCCACTGGCCCTGTGGGTTTAGTTAGCAGAGGCTAGCTTTGAACTCCTAATCCTCCTGCCTTCATCACTTGATTAGTAGGATCGTAGGCAGCTGTGGCCACAGCCAGATGACATTTGCTTTCATTCCTTCTTCTTGCATTTCGGAAGGACTGGAGGGGGAAGGTTGGAAATGGGGGGCCTTAGAAGACCACTGTTAATGCTGCTGTGTCTGATGTAATAGGAACCCAGTGTGCATCTCAGCCCTTCCCAGGTTCTGCGTGGTTGATGGTCCTTCTCTTTTCTTGGTTCTTGCTGGAGCCTTTTAAGGGGGAAAAGAACTGATTTTAAAAATGCCATTTGCATTAATTACATTTGCAGAGGGCGATGTTGGGGGAGGGTGAATGCCCCCCATCAGTCAATCACAAATGCTTGAGCATAGCAGTGGGGTGGGGTGTTCACTCTACAGTCTAGCCTGTCTATGCATCCACCATGTGTGCTCCTAATAAAGTACACTCAGGGATAACATCTAGCACACAGAGGCTCAGACTCTTGCTGGCTTCAAGATTTTCCTTCAACTGTCTCTCTGTTGTCTCAAGTTCCCACAAGCTTTTGTGGCAGTTGTTATTTATTTATTTAATGTAGCTGTCTCCAGATACACCA
Organism: Micromys minutus; assembly: GCF_963924665.1. Lineage (NCBI taxonomy): Eukaryota > Metazoa > Chordata > Mammalia > Rodentia > Muridae > Micromys > Micromys minutus. The sequence continues at coordinate 248,476,616 of NC_137969.1, forward strand.
GAAGAGGGCCCCAGACTCCATTACAGATGGTTGTGAGCCACCATGTGGTTGGTGGGATTTGAACCCAGGACCTCTGGAAGAGCAGTCAGTGCTCTTAACCACTGAGCCATCTCTCCAGCCAGGTGGTAGTCATTCTTATGCATGCTTAATCTGTGCTTCCTTCAAGGCTCTTGGCCTTAAAACAAAATCATAACCTTGGTCCAGAACCTGAGCTAACAGGCAGTGAAGATGGTTCAAAGATAAGAGGACTTTCCAAACAAGCTTGATGACCTGAGTTTGATTCCTGGAATCATGTAAAAAACAAAAGCTGATTCTACAGGTTGTCCTGACCACTCCGTCCCCCACACCCTCCCACACACGCAGATCGAAGCACACATGAACCCTCACCCACACTAACACTGTAGTGATAGCACATGCCTTTAGTCCCAGCACTAGGGAGGTAGAGACGGGAGGACCTCTGAGTTCTAAGACAGCCAAAGCTACTCAGAGAAACTCTGTACATCTCAAAGGGTCCAAATAACACTGCCAACCAGGGACCAAGTCTTCAAATATGTGAGTCTCTGGAGGACATTCCTTACTTGAACCACCATTTTAGAAGCAAATTCCTTTTGAAAAAAATGAAAATAGATTTTTTTCTCATATCCTGACCACAGTTTCCCCTCTCTCCAGGCCCCCCATGTTCTGTCCATACACCCCCACTCTAATTTTAATGAAATGGTTATAAATCAAGTTAATTTCCTCCATCAGCCCACTCACCACACATGCACAGAGGAATCCAGGGTGCTCATATCAGACACTCAAAGTCACAACAGCACAGCCAGTGGCACAGTTTTTCCACTTGCCAGACTTGGCACACTCATCGCTCGGACTCCATTATCCACCCTGAAGATAGAGCCACATTGCTACCATCCCACTGACAGAAGGGGAAACGGAGGCAGAGCCTTTAAGGTCAATGACACAGGCAACCAGAATTCGAAACCTGAGCTTCAGAGTCCTCCCATCACCCAGGATCCAGGCCTGTGACGTGTCTGTGTTGGGTGTGTGTGTGACTTTGGGTCTAAGTGCACCTCTTTGTGTGCAGGACAGAGGTCTACCCTGAGGGTTGGTCTCACCTTGCTTTTTGAGACAAAGTCTCTCCCTTGGCTGGAAGTTGAGCTGGGAAGCGAGACTGGCTGCTCACTGAACACCAGAGATTCCTGTGTCTCTGCCGCTTGGACCCTGGAATGGCACCACACTGAGCTTTGCTTCCTGAGGAAACCGCTTTAGCAATGGAGCCATCTCTCCAGCTCCATCTAACTTGCTTGTTACAGACCTAACTGTGCTGCTTGGAACAGCCTGAACTCCTGCACTCTGGCACAGGGGCAGGGCCTCTTCCTTCCTCTCCAGACCCAGGGCTGCTAGGAGTTCAGGAAGCATGCCTTTCCATCACTATTCACCTGGGCAGCTTTAATCGCAGGGAGTGGGTGTGTGGGGTCCCAAATTGGGTTGCCATTTTCCACCTGAGAAGTCTGGGGATTTGTCACTGTGTGGGTGTCTTCTGCCCTCTGCCACGTCTTTCCATCCTGTGACTCATCTCCAGTGTCTTCTTCTATTCTCGGCCTCTTTATTCCGCCTGGTTCCTCTCAGCCACATGCTGCCTGCGAGTGCTTTTGCCATCAGACTGTCTCACTGCTCTTCCTGGGAGTGAGGCTGTCTTGACCCTGGGAAGTGCTCAGCTCAGCCAGTGCTCACCTTCTGCAAGTGCCACCCACCTCCTGGGTCACCAGGGCGCTCCTACAAGCTGTCCCGGTAGTCATGCCAGTCCTGCTGCAAAGTGTTCTGGTTCAATGGGAAACTTGAGCGACTTAGTGGAAAGAGAAATTTGAGTTGTCCTCAGTCAGTGCCGATGGCCAGATGGGCAACTGTGGATGATTGAGAAACATTAGGGTAGATGGGAAGTGATCAGAATAAGAGACTTTAAAGAGGCCTTCAGGACAATATGAGATGAAAAACACTTAACTACAATATTTCTGGCTACAGAGGGCTCAGACACTCCTAGGACAGCGTTTGACTATCTGGGTCCCTGTGACAGTTCTTTTGATTAAATCAAGCAACTACCCCCCAAAAGGGCTTCTAGTTTCTTATTTGTGAAAATGACAGTTTAGATAGATGAACCTTTATAGACATCCAAACCTTTACCGCTTTTAGCTCCGCTGAGCTTTAGGAAGAATTCTTTACGAGAACATTTTAATGGAAAGATTTATCATTCGTTGTTTTATTTTAACAAATCTATAAAGTTGAGAGCTTAACATAAATTGGAAGGTAGAAAAGAGACAAGTAGGGAGGAAGTAAAAGAGGAAGAGGAACATGAAAAGGAAGAAACCAGAGATGAGAGAAAGGGGAGGGAGGAGACAAGGAAGAGGAGGAAGAAGAGGAGGGGGAAGAAGAGGAAGAGGAAGTAGAGAAGGAAGAGGAGGAAGAAGAGGAGGAGGAACATAAGAAGGAAGAGATGGTGGAGTGGAAAGGAGAAGATGAGGAGGAGGAAGAGGAGGAAGAAGAGGAGGAGGAAGAGGAGGAAGAAGAGGAGGGGGAGAAGAGGAAGAGGAAGTAGAGAAGGAAAAGGAGGAAGAAGAGGAGGAGGAACATAAGAAGGAAGAGATGGTGGAGTGGAAAGGAGAAGATGAGGAGGAGGAAGAGGAGGAAGAAGAGGAGGAGGAAGAGGAGGAAGAAGAGGAGGGGGAGAAGAGGAAGAGGAAGTAGAGAAGGAAAAGGAGGAAGAAGAGGAGGAGGAACATAAGAAGGAAGAGATGGTGGAGTGGAAAGGAGAAGATGAGGAGGAGGAAGAGGAGGAAGAAGAGGAGGAGGAAGAGGAGGAAGAAGAGGAGGGGGAGAAGAGGAAGAGGAAGTAGAGAAGGAAAAGGAGGAAGAAGAGGAGGAGGAACATAAGAAGGAAGAGATGGTAGAGTGGGAAGGAGAAGAAGAGAAGGAGGAAGAGGAGGAAGAAGTAGAGAAGAAAGAGGAGGAGGAATAAGTAGAGAAGAAAGAGGAGGAGGAGGAAGAGGAGGAAGAAGAGGAGGGGGGAGAAGAGGAAGAGGAAGTAGAGAAGGAAAAGGAGAAAGAAGAGGAGAAGGAACGTAAGAAGGAAGGGATGGCACAGTGGGGAGGAGAAGAAGAGGAGGAGGAAGAGGAGGAAGAAAAAGAGGAGGAGGAGGATCACAAGCTAGGTGTCCTGTCGCATACTTGTCATCTTCCCCTGAGTCGGAAGCAGAGGGACAGAAAGTTCAAGGTCTGCCTAGCCAACTTAACAAGACTCTGACTTGAAAACAAAACAAAAAAAAGTGCAGGGAATATTACCAAGTAGTAGAGCATTTGTCCAGCAAGACCCTGGCTGTCCATCTCAGCACTGAAACAAGAATGAAATAAGGAAGAAAAGGGAAGGAAAGAAAAAGGAGAGAATGGGAAGATGAGGAGAAGGAGGAGTAGGAGGATGAGGGGGAAGATGAGGGGGAAGAGGGGAGTACAAAGAGGGGGATGAGGAGGGGGAGGAGGAAAGAGAGGAGGGTGAGGGAGAGGAGAAAGAGGATAAAGACCCTTTGCAAAGACCCACTATGCATTGGTACAGTTTGTTCCAATCTCCCACCTATGGTGATTTGGTGCTTGCCATCTATTTAGCCCATGTGAAACCAGATCAAGTCTAACACAGGCCTCTCATGTCAATGCCATACCACATACTTCAGGTTCAAATCCATACTCTCTCAGGACAGCCCTTGAGCCTACAGAGGCCATCTCGAAGGTGTGACAACTAACTACTAACACCATGTCCTCTCTGCCTTCTTGTCCTTAACCCCTTTTCCTGGAGTCCTTATTGGCAGAAGCCCTTCTGGAAAGGGTGGGACATCCAGGTGGTAGCTGGGGAAGTTATGTTGTGGGCGGTAGAAGACGGTGACACAGCCAGGATTAGCAGCTGTGGGGGTGGCTGTTCTGTGTGGCCTAAAGGGGCAGATGAAGGAGCAGTGGGCAGAATTTAAAGAGAACTAATCTTAGTCTCAGTGGGAGGGAAGCCAGAGTTGTAGTGTGTGTTCACCAAGGCCTCTGCGTGGGAAGCTCTTTCCTGCCCATCTGACCTCTCTCCACAGTCATTCAATCTCACCCAAGGGTTTCTTTCCTTTTCAAAGCACTGAGCAAAAGGAATACAACAAAGTGCCTGAAAAGCTAAGACCAGGCACAGTTAAATGTATGAGAATCGAGCATGAGCGAAACCTGGTCTTCACACTGGAGAAACTCTGGGCCTGAGAAACATTGCCAGCTCACCAGGCTTTGCCTGATTGAGCAGGTGGTTGCTTTTCTGGTAGCCCCAGATCCACCATATTGCTATGACTCCTTGGAGCTCCACAGAGAAGGCAATGGGGGCATCCTGAGTTCTCAGACAAACCCTGTGTTCCAAAGTTTCCTTCTGCTTGAAATTCTTCCACCAGCCTGCACTTTTTCTGGCTGTCTAATTTTGAACCTTCTGTTTCTAAGACATTGTTCTTTCCCCTGAAGAGTTTCTATCCATCCTTTAATACCAAAACCACCTCTTTCAGGTGCCCTTATTTTGAAATCCGGGGTCTTCTTTTTCTTCCGACTTCTGCTATCGGTCATCCCCACAAGCTCTTCTCTCTGCCCTTGTTATGTGCTTGTTCTCTGGACAGAGTTGGTCTGCATGGACCATCACGACAATGAAGAGCCCATCTCTAGTAGGTCCTCTGAGCACCACTGAGGCCTGCTTGGAACTGTGGTACTGTTGGTCGTCAACTATTAACACAATCTACAATCCTCTGGGACTCTGAGAATGTCTGTGTGGGGATTGTCTTGATGACATTATCTAAGAAGTCCCTCCCACTGTGGATGGTATCCTTGTCATTCTCTGTCTGGAATTCAGGTCCATACACATGAAGAGAGGGACTGAGCACAGACATTGTGCAACCTTCTTCCTAACTGTGGACGGCATGTGACAAGCTCCTGTGATGACATGTGATCAGCTCCTGTGGCCTTGACTTCTTTGCCTGAGTTGAATGACCATACTTTGGAACTGTGAGCCAGAATAAACCCTTTTCTCCCTTAAGTTGCTTTTGTCAGAATATATATATATATTTTTTTTTTCTTTTTTTTTTTTTTTTTTTTTTTTTTTTTTTCACAACAGCAGAAGAAGGACCTAACATGCAAGCCCGAGGAAACAACTATCAGTTTATTGACTCTCTACATCAAAAATGACGTATTATGTATGGCTTGTGATCCGAAGGCCATCTCCCACCTGTTGAGGGAAACGGGGTTTGCTATTGCTTAACAGTTGCCCAAAGCTGTTGCACAGTTTAGTGGCTGCGATGTCAAGTTGGACAGAAGCCATGTGACCACAAAATCTAGAAGCGTTGCCCTCTGAATCCTTAGTGATGATAATCTCTATGTAGGTGGGAATTCAGCTTGAGAGGTTACAGAGCCTCATGGGACCAGTTTCACTTGTGCATCCTTCCTCTGCATGGTGGCTTTTGGAGCTACACCAGGCTCGGGGGCAGGACTTCCCTCCATCTCTGCATGATTGGGACCCTAGACGGTCCCGAACCAAGCACCTGCCGGGTTTGCCAGCCATCAAGGCAAGCTCTTGCAGGTGAACCCAGGGTGTAAGGGTCTTGATCGGCTAACGGGTCAGCTTGCTCTGGGAACCTACTGCCTCTGCCTTCCAAGAACGGAAAGTACGGGCGGGCCGTCTTGTCTACCCTTCAGTTACACGGGTTCTGGGGATCGAACTCAGGTCCCCACACTTGAGTTGCTGCTGCTGTATCCACTGGATCATCTCTGCTTTAGCTTAAGTTTGTTCGTTCAAAAAAACAACTGGAGAGAGGCAGGGATTTCTGAGAGTATACAAATATTCGTGGGCTCTTTCCCTGTGCATGCGTCTGCACATATGTGCATATGGGTGTGTGCATAAATATACATGCTTGCTATGCTTGTGTGGGTTTGCTTATACACACATCTGTTCACACTCTCCGAGGAAGCCCCCATTCCATGTCCCCCCATCGAGATCCTTTATAGAAGCGTGAGAGGAGAACTGGGGGTTACTCTGAACACCCAGACACTTTTGCTACATAACTTAGGAGGAGAAGCCCTGTTTTGATCAGGGTTCTATTCTGGATGGTGATGTAAGAGCTCATTTGGAAACATGTTTTAATTGTTTTAAAAAAAATTAAAGTGGTGTGAGTGTTGGCTCATGCCTATCTGCCTGTCTATCTACCATCCATCCATCCATTCATCTACCCATTTATTCATTTATCTTCTCTCTATACATGCACATATACATATACATACATATGCATGCGTGCACATGCACACACACACACACACACACACACACATGCTAGAGAATGCTGACAATAAAAAAATATTCTGTCTTTGAAGCCCAGGTTTCCAGGTTTAGAATGACACAACGTTGTAAATGTGTGTGGGGGGCAGTGAGCTGTAGTTCCCTGTCCCTGTATTGGTTTGGGGGTACAGTTATTGGTCGTAGCTGCCTCCTAGATGCGCTGCACCTGTCCTGCCTCAGTGACAAGGTCTGATTTGTTCAGTCTCTGGACTTGCTGCTCTTCAGGGGACAATGGTCCGAGGGGACAGCCACTGCTGTCACTGTGCATCCTGAGGTGTCTCTGGAGCTCCGGCATCCTCCCCTGACTGCTCCTCCCCATCCCTCTGCCAGGGGAATGCACAAGCCAGCTCAGACCTTTCTCCCTCTCCAGCACCAAGAGAGAAGCCCTGAGAGTTTGGGATGGGGGAGAATAAGGTCTTGCAGAAAACTTGCCCAATCTCCGGGAATTTACTTTAAAAATTTGTGCCGGGTAAGGTAATTAGTAAACTTGTTCTCTGGAGTGTTGCGGGGATGTAATTTTTTCGCGCCTTCCCTGACTTTGACACCGTGGCTTTTGAAACTTCATTTTGCACCGTGCCTCATTGTTCTTTATTCTGCCATGCTCTGCATGGAGGAGCGCAGAAATTTCCCACTTACTATGTCAATAACACCTGGCAAAATTGCCACCTATTAGAAGTAAGTGTTCTTTTTTCTCTGGTGAGAAGTGTGATGTGGTATTATATTGGCTTCCCTTGAGAGGCTAAGGAGACAATTTTAAAGCAGACAAATGCATTAAAGAAATAACCTGAACTCGAAGAAAAGGTTACAGAAAGTCAGAAACTTTTCTCCCCACCTTCTCCGTTTATTTACTTAGTGGCGGGTGGGGAAAGGTAAGAGAAGGAGGCAGAGACTTCCTGAGACAAGGGTGTGGTTTTGTGCCAGGGATGTGCCGCCTGTGTGGGAAGGGGCTCTCTCATGAAGTGGGAGCACTTCTTCATGAACACCCTCTGTAGGACCTTACTCCCCTTAGCTGTACTGAGAAAAAAAAGTCAAGAGCAAAACCTCTGAGGTAAGCATTCAGCTTTTGCAACTCTGATTTCCTGTGGGTCATGAAATTGTCACACTCACTTCCAGAGGTAGGCTAAGGATTGGTGGCACTCAGGAGCCATGGGCAAGTGGTCCCTGGCCATTATTTGGGTAGTTTGCTAGCGTAGTGCTGTCTCTACACTGAGAGCAGGGCTGCACTCGCCTCTTAAACTCCATCTTTAGGACCAAAATACCTGGGATTCATAAATTCCAGTCCCTAACTTATGTGTGACATGTCTCATTGGTGGTGGTGTTGGTGGTGGGGCTGCTTCTGTGTCCCCACAGGTCTCTAGTTTGAAATTGCCAGCTAAGACAGGAGTCTTACAGCTTGTTCACTTGCACATGAAAAGTAGAGAAAGGGCATTCCTAGCTGAGAAGCAGTCTTGGAAACTGGAGAGATGTCAGCCTGGTCTCTTCTTAGAACTAGAGATCTGTGAGGATTCTGTTCCTGGCATGTTCCAAGATCGAGAGGGACCAGGGCAGACATGACTACATTTTGTTATGACAATGGCTAAGAAGTACTGAGGACTCATCCCCTCTGAGGACTCATCCCTTCTGAAAACTCATCCCCTCTGAGGACTCATCCCTTCTGAGGACTAATTTCCTCCGGAGCCCACTCTTCTTACCAGAACATCACTTGGTGCTCACAAAAACCCCAGAAAGTGAAACCCACTCCACTCATGGGGAAATAAAGTCACTAGGCAGCCAAGAAGGTTGTTGTGATATCGGAATGAAGATTATATACCCTGGCCAAGTATCCAAGGGTCAGAGCTAGAACCTTTCTATTTTTAGTGATGATACACCCCAACAGTTTCATGAACATCTTTGTTTAGTCGGGTTGCTTTGTTTACACATGACTTTCATGGTCTAGAATCCCTTCATCTGGTCTAGAAATCTGGTCCATCCAATTTTCCATCCATCCATCCATCCATCCATCCATCCATCCATCCATCCATCCATTCATCCATCCAATTCATCCACCCACCCACCCACCTACTCACCCACCTCCATCCATTCATGCATCCATCCATATATTCACTCAACCTCCCTCCCATCCATCCATCTATCCATCCATCCATCCATCCATCCATCCATCCATCCATCCATCCATCTATCCATCTATCCATCCATCCATCCATCTATCAATTAATCCAATCATTCATCTACCTTTCCATTGATGTAAAATTGAAGCTGTATAGGATTATATCGAGGAACTGAGTCTTTATTGACTTCTGTGAACCCCCAATATCCTCATCTTGTGGTTCTTTTCTAGAATATTCAGTTCAATAATATATACAGAATTTACACTAAGATTCAGTGGTCTCAGTAAGTCTGAGGTCTCAGCCAACAATAACCCATGAGCCATAAATCCTACCCAGAATGTGTGTGTTGTCAAATCATCAGGACATACCCAAGATGTTCGATCAGTTGCTGATATGCACAGGTGGGGACATTTTCTAAGATAAATGCATAATTTTTACTGAAAATGTTGACAATTCTGGGACCCAGGGAAAGCCCTGACTCTGTTCCTAAGAAGGCTCTGTGGGGCAGATGTCATAATGGTCACACACACACACACACACACACACACACACACACACACACACCCTCCCCGGCTCTTGCAATTTGTTGTTCTGCCTTTTTGCTTGTTAAAGATATTGAGTTGACATCTCACAGACACTACAACTGGACATCTTCCTCTCTCACTCTCAGCTTTGTTTTCTTAATGGGAGTCTTCCCCTGAACCTGGAGCTCCTGCACCTCTGCCCACTTAGAACAGAGTTATGGGAACATGAGGCCACACTTCGGTTTTTACACAGGTACTAGGAATACAAATTCAGGTCCCCATGCTGGAGCAGCAAATGCTCTTACCCTCTGTGCCCATTTTCTAGCCTCTGAGCATAATCTTGCAGGATCTGTCTCAAATGTTACCTCCTCCGAGCAGCATTCATATTTGCCTGCTAGATTGGTGCCACAGGACAGGCTAGTCTCAGAACCCTGGGCTTTCATGACCAGTCATGTTACATGTCAGAAAGCTGTCTATTTTCTTGCCTATTTCGCTCAGTATACTGTATAACCTTCAGTCAAAGCAACCACATCTTATGTATCTTGAAAACTTCCCCAGAGCTTAAATAGGGCCTGACCAAAAAATGGTCTCTGGTCTTATCTCACGCATGGACAGAGGAGTAGATGACCAAAGATGTGCTTGCTGGACACTCGACTCCTCATCTCTGGACCAGGAACGTGAGCAGGTTATGTTTCAAGTTGGTTTCTGCTCTAAAATTTTAATTCTCCATTGGAAAACATCAATATTTAGATGACTGTATTTTTGTTCCAAATGCCTACAATATTTTATGTCCCGATAATATTTACGAGTTGTCCTCAGACATAACTAATTGGATTTGCCATCTAGCTCCCAGGGAAAACGTATGGTGGATCACCCCTCATTACTCAAACTGGGGCAGAGGTGGAAGGGGGTGGAATATTCCCCACCTTAGCTCACATGGTGGTGATTCAGGGAATGTGGAAATGGCTCGGGAAGGAATAATGTCCCTGCTGTCACCCTGGTCTTTCTCTCGCATTAACCACTTGGACAGAGTCATTTGCATCTGAATTGAACCTGCATTAAATTTTTGAGTTTATGTACTGCTGGTGAGAAACAAAGAGGCAGAGAACAGTGGCTGAGCTGTGAGGGCTGAGGCTGGTATGACCTCTGCCCAAAGCTGGCCCACCCACTGTGCTCCTGTGGCCAGAGCGGCTAGTGGGGGCTGCATTTTGTGATGTGCAAGGAGAAGATGCGAGAGCTGGTCTGCTTCTCTCCGTTCCTCACCCACCTCACCCTAAACTCTCATCCAGTTCACTCATCCAGCTCTTTTGATTTTATGGTTGACTTTTGTTGTCCTTTTCGAGACAGGATTTCTCTATTTGACAGCCATGGCTGTCCTGGAGCTGTCTAGGCTGGTCTCAAACCTGCAAAGATCCACCTCTGCCTCCCGAGGGCGGGGGTTAAAGGTGCAGGCTGTGTTATCAGTGCTCCGGTTCATCAGACCTCCTAGCTTGGTCCAGCAGGAACTCTCTGGGTTCTTAGGATCATGGTGGCCACGGCTGTTGTCGGTTTACAGACAGGGCAGGGAAGTAACTTTCCCAGGGTCAGTAATTGGCAGAGTTGGTATCCATCCGAATCAAGGGATCCAGCTTCCTCAAAATGCACTCTGGGCTCATCAAGGAAATGTTAGGGGGTTAGGGGAGCAACTTAATTGGAGAGGTCTTGCCTGGCTTGTGTGAGCAAGCCCTGGGCTTGCCTGGTATATGGACAGCCTCTCACCGAGTGAGCTACCAGTCTCAGCCTTTGCATGTCAGCTACTGTTCCCAGTCTCTGTGTCTTACCAGCCATACATGAAGTCAAAAATTTAATACAGGTTCATTTCCAATACAAATCACATCAATCCATTTATACACACACACACACACACACACACACACATCATAGCATATCTCTAGTGAAATTGGTCATAATTTGGAAACTTTTAAACCAGCTTTTGGACCATTTTATCTGCCTACCAGCAACCAGTCATCCCAGTATCCCAATATCTCCCAGTATCATGCAATCATTCCCACTGGGGCTAGTATTAGCCAGATGGTCAGATCTGGGTCACTCTGATGAAGGGATCTTGGGTGACACGGTTCAGGGATTCTTAGAGGCTCATTTCTTTTTTCCTTCTTCGTCCCTAGCTTGGCTTTCCCCTAATTCATGATATTTCCCCCCTGGGACTCTTATAGAGATCCAGGATTTGTTTTCTGGGGCAGGGGAGCCACCCTGCAACCTTGTAATTCAATGTATGAACTGTCGGACTTCCGTGGATGGAGGCAGAGGCGGGAAAGTAATGGCTGCACTTGCCCATATTTGGCAAAAGAAGCATCCTCAGACCCCTGACATAAAATATAAAGCTACACGGTGCTCCGAGCTACCGCAGAGCACTCCCTCAGACCAACAGCATGAAGCTGCAAAGCTACGGTGAGCCGAGCAAGCAAGCCAGCTTCGGAGGGCACAACTGCGCAGACCTAAATCCAAAGGCACCTCCCAACCCTGGCTTAAGGCTCCCGTCACCTAGTATACACCTTGACGAAATCCCCTTCTCTGGGAGGGGACAGAGCCTGTGACTGAAATAAGCCTTACTTTCTGCTTAGGAGCCTTTGAGAGACATCTGACAGACATGAGGACCAGGATCAATGCCTGTATTTAGGAAGCCATAGGGGGAATCCTTGCCCACTTCTGCCAGATGAGGGCACAGGAATTGCCTTTCTCTCTTCCAGCATAGGGGAGGTGCACTGAGAGGGTCCATAGAAGTGGAAATCAAGCCTTTACCAAACACTGAGCCTGTTGGCACCTTGGCCTTGTACCCAGTCCCTAGAATCATGGACAGTCATTTGCAAATTACTATAAATTGTCATTTGGGCCAAGTAAAGATGTTTGTTATCAGGTTTGATGACTGACTTTGGCTCCTGGGATCTACATGGTAAAAGCAGAAAAAAAGACTGTTTCATCTTGCCCCTGGTCTCCACACACATGTGCTTTAGCACACGTTCCCCAATACGTTCACACACATACATGAGAATCTTTTTTTAAGGTTATCGCTCAAAGTATTTTTGCTATACTAATGTGACTAGACTGAAATGTCAGTGTGTGTCCACAAGCTATCACCCTAGCAATACTATGTTACAAACAAGCAGTACGTCCTTCCTGTGGCTTGTGACAAGTCAGACTAGCATACCTGCTCTGGCTTGTTCCAAACTGGGACCCACTGGTGACAATCTGGCTGGAACAGCCCTAATCCTCTTCTCCGGCCAACTTCATTTGCTAGTAGCTGAAGGGTTAAGAGCACTCCCCCACACACACACCCCAAAGTCCACACCCAAGCCTATTCCACCCTTGAAAGGGTCGCTGGGGACAAGAATGACAACTGGCAGAGCCATCTGTCACAGCAAACATGTATCAATGGTGACTGGACTATGGTGGTTTTTGCGGTGAAGAGATGCCCTGTGGTGGCCCAAAGAGATACCACGGCACAGTCTCTTCCAGAGCCAGAGCACTATGTTGGCTCTCCAAGGTCTAGGAGCAGAAGAGAAAAGCCCTTCAGCCCCTATCCTGGTGTCTCAGGTGGGGGATGCGCAGGTTCAGGGTAGCAAACCCAAAGACACAGCATCTCATTCATGGATCCAGAGTCTGCTCTCACATGGGCCTTGCTCACAAAGAGCCAGCAAGAGTGGTCTGAATGTTTTGACCATGGAGATCCTCAGTCTACATCTTCCCACCGGAAGCTGGATTGAGATGGGAGCCCCTGGATGGAGCGATCTGACCTCGGTGCCCATCCTTTTCTCATTGGCTAGTTGCCACCCCTGCTGAGCTGGAGTCTCAGAGGATGAGATACGGTCCACCCATCATCTCTCGGCCCAGCGAGATGTGGGGCACCGGGGTCCTGCTTTTGCACAGCGCTGTGTCATCCTCAAGGGACCTGAGCTCTATCTACGCTCTACACGGCAGGGGCGCACCACCTAGTCCATCAAGGGACTCTCACCTCTCCCCGGCAGTTACTTTCTCCTTCGCCTTTCTTCAGTCCCTCAGTCTGACTGCTGATTTCTCGTTTTATGTGGAGCAGGAGAGGAGAGCGCGGGATGAAGCCAGGATTTCTGCAAAGCAAGGCAGGAATTTAACAGGCCTCTGAAGGACTCCGACAGCCACCCCGGGGCTGGGCTGAGCTCCGTGAACTGCAGAGATCAGAGTTTCTTAGATTACAGTGCTGACCTGGGTTGGCTGTACAATCATCCCTGGCTCACATCTGCCTAATGGCCTGTGTTTGATCATGGACCACTTTTGTTTTTCATAGCCCAAAAGGATTCTATTAGCCACTAGCAAAAGAATGAAAGGTTCATAATTGTGTGTGTGTGTGTGTGTGTGTATTTGTATGTGTAGTGTGTGTATGAGTGGTGTGATGTGTGTGTGTATTTGTATGTGTAGTGTGTGTATGAGTGGTGTGATGTGTGTGTATGTGTGTGTGATGTGTGTATATGAGTGTGTATGTGTGTGTGGTGTGTGTGTATGTGTGTGGTGTGTGTATGTGTGTATGTGTGTCTATGTGTGTATGTGTGGTGTGTGTGGTGTGTGATGTGTGTGTATGTGTGATGTGTGTATATGTGTGGTATGTGTGTGTATGTGTGTGTATGTGTGGTGTGTGTGGTATGTAATATGTGTGTATGTGTGATGTGTGTGTATGTATGGTGTGTGTGGTATGGGTGTATGTGTGGTATGTGTGTATGTATACATGTGTGTGTATTGTGATGTGTGTATTTTGGTATGTGTATGTGTGTGATGTGTGTGTGGTATGTATGTGTGTGTGTGTGTATGTGTGGTATGTGTGTTGTGTGTGAATGTGTATGTATAAGTGTGTGTATGTGTGTATATGTGTGGTATATGTGTGTATGTTTGTGTGTGCATGTGATGTGTGTGTGGTGGGGGGGTGTTGATGTCTCCTCTCACAGCCTCAGGGATCTGCCACTCCTGCTCTTAGATCCTTCTGTCAGCATCCCTGTGCCTCATTTTATAGGATCCTCTAGAAATCTCCTGTTTCTTCCTTTGCTCTTCTCCATGGTCATCAGTGGGATTTCTCTCTTATCTCTCCCAGCTTTCATGGCAAGTGCTTGATCTGCTGGCCCACTGTCAGTCTACATTTTGCTTTTAATCCATATAAAACCCCCATATTGGAAAGTATGTGACTTATTTCAGTCAAGTGTCCTTAATATATAAAGAGCTTCTGCAAATCATTAATAATAAGCAGCAATCCAAGGGGGAAAAACAGAAAGAACATTAGCAATCAATCTCAAGAAAAGGAAACAGATGATTCCTGAAAATGATTCCTCAGTTTGTTTACAGCAAGGAAGCTCAAGCTGGGGTAGCATAGGGGAAGGAACTCACATTCAGGGCATGTGTGTGCAACAGGCAACTGTGTCCCCCAGTGGACACACACATCCTCTGACTTCACAGTACTACCCTGGCAGCTGAGCTGTCTCATCCCAACACAGCTCACAAGACTTCTCTCTTTGAGGCTATCTTATGGGCAGTGCCTGATGGGAAATGATCCACTTGTACGTACAGCTCTGACACAAGGTAGGACTTTTTCAGCGCTGTGCCATTTGGATGCTGGAAAGATAGAAGCAGCCTCTGGCATAGAGGAACCCTCTTCCAGGGGCACAGGGAACTTAGGCAGTGAGATTGGAATGTTCAAGGCTAACTTGAAGGATGGAGGTGGTACTTGGTCTCAAACCAACAATGGAAAGAAAGCAGGGGTGAGAGGAAGATGCTTTTTAGTTTATGATTTATTTATTATTATTAATGTTCTGCATTTACACTGAAAACAGAAAGGCACTGAATGTGGTACGCTCCGAATGTTAGCGTCTGCCAATGGGAGGAGCTGATGCTCAGCAGTGAGCACAGCCCATGTACTGAGACTCACTAAAGGTACCAGGTCATAAAACAATGCATACGATTTACTTTTAAAGGCAAGAATCTGTACCAGTTTTATAATAGCGTATTTAGTGACCTAAGTGTTCCTGCTATTTGTAAACGTATGAGTATTTCCATGACTATAAAATAATTACCCTGAATTGTACGTGAGTCCTCTAACCCATTCTGTACTTATGGTGAAGCTGCTGAACAGGTAAGGATTCGGTGTAAGGGAGCCACTCTGTGTTATGTTCTACGTACGCTGACAATGATTCGAGAACCAAAGGCACCATGCAGGTACTCACGCCATATTCTAAACATAGAAACACCAGAAAACATGATAAAAAGTACATTGTGTTCTCCTGGGTGCAACTGTCATTAATTTTATTTTGATATTGTATGAACGTTTTTATTTAGTTGGTTTGGCTATTTAATTTAATTTAATTTAATTCTGGGACATGGTTTCTCTACGTATCCCTGGCTATCCTGGAATTCATTCGGTAGACCAGGCTGGTCTTGAACTCTTAGACCTGGCTACACACACTATTCTTTAAGTCTTCCTTCTAACTCTATATGTGTATACGCATAGTCTCAGCATACATTACTCAAGCACTTTGTTTAGACTTCTTTTTAGCTTTCTTACGTTTATCCCTTAAAAAAAAAAAAACCCAAGTATATATAATGACGCATAATTATGTAAATACCGCATATTTATCTGCGCAGTGCTTTTGGGTGTATGACGGCCTCAGTATCTGCCTACGTCTCTCCAGGAAGCCAGGCTCTGAGTGAGAGTTCCCATTTTACAGATGAGACAATGGAGGCCCTGGCCAGTTCAGGGAGATGAGAAGCAGAGTAGGAGGAACCTGTCAGCTACTCGGTTAGTTTAGGAATAAATTTCCTTGGTCTATAAAGTAAAGCAAGGGCTCTGAGCCTCTGGGGATGCCATACCTGGCTTTCAGAGAATGTGCCTAGATTTGGGTCCCCTAGGAATTTTCCCCAGCAATTAGAGGAGTGTGTGTGTGTGTGTGTGTGTGTGTGTGTGTGTTTGTCTCTAATATGTTTTCTCTGTGCAGTAAAGTCTCAATTTTTCTTCCTCCTCTAGTGTGTGTGTGTATGTGTGTGTGTGTGTGTGTGTGTGTGTGTGTGTGTGTGTGTATTTCTGTGTACAGGGTGAGTGGGATGGCACATGTGTGCTTATGCATGTTTAAGCTCAGAGATCATGTCAGGTGCTTTCACAAGTTGCTTCCACAACAGGCTCTCTCAATGGCTCATCCAGCAGGCTAGGCTACCAGGCTATTGATTTTGGGGTTCTGCACATTTCTGTCTCCCCACCCCCGTGATGGTATTACAAAGTGTGCCACCACACCTGGCTTTTTAATTGGGTTCCAAAGCTCAAGTCTCCATTCTTGCTCAGCAAGCATTTTACCCAGGAAGTCAGCTCCCTGGCCCGTCCCGGCCCAGCTTCTCCACATAAGCTCTGAATACAGTCCAGAGAGTTCATTCTCTTTCTCATTTACTAGGGCCGTTTTTTGTTTGTTTTTTTTTTTTTTAAATCATCACCCTTTTATAAACTGAAACATGGAAACCAAAAACCAAAACAACGGCAAGGCTTGAGCCTCGGACGCCTGGCATGGTTTGACGGGGCTTTTTGGGAACCTCTTAGTGTGTTCCTGTGTCCCCTTTCCCAAACGTGCCACAGTCAGAAGACTCAAAACTCTGCTGACTCCCCTGTGGCTCTCAAAGTTAAAGCTTTTGCGATGACCTTTGAACTCCAGCAAGATCTCAACACCTCTTGCCTCTGATCATTCTCCTCCAAAGTCTCTCTGGCTAAGCCCCAGTATTCCTTCCGTCCTAGGCCTTCAGATATGTTCTCCAAGGTGCAGTTTCCACTTCGTCCCCAGGAGGCGCATGCGCGCCTTCCTTTATGCCTTATTAAACCATCCACCTTTCAGTATGAGCTTCCTCAAATTCCAGCTGCCCAGTACCAAAGTCCCCAGGTTGGGCCCGAGCGGGGACAGGCACTCTATAGTATGTGTTTACTGTCAGGGCACTGGACTGAGGAGGACTGCACTCCTTACCACACAGCTCCCTTCAGAGCTCCTTGCAGAGCTGAGCCTAGGGAAGCACCTTCTCATCAGTCAGCCTCGGTGACCTCTGACCTCTTGTCGGAAGGACCCAGGCCAGTCCACTAGCAAATTAGGATTCACTGTCCAGCGTTACTGCTGGAAGCTATTCGTTTTCTTACGAGACAAACATTATTTGAAGCCCCGCAGAACACACTGCACCTCTGGAGTGAGGCTGTTTTTCAAGGCTGGGGACAGGTCGCTGTTATTTTTGCTGCTGCTGCTGTTGTTGTTGTTGTTTTGATGTTTCTTTTTAGTCTTCGACCTGTTTACCAGGCTTGCTGGGCTCAGCTTTCAGAAAACAGGACAAAAAGCACCTCTCTGCTTGCGGCGCATGTCTAATAAGTGCCAGGGGAACCCAGTGCTGGTGGGTTAAGGAATGGGAACGCGCTCCCAGCTTAGGAAAGACATTCTTCAGCTTGAGTTTGTTTGCATGAAAACAAGATGGGCCCACATTTCTGTGTAAATCTGAAACCAGACAAGTTTCACACAGTTGCACATTTCAAAAAAAAAAAAAAAAAAAATCCGTTCTGCTCCCGTTTGGTGAGTATTCTGTGTATCTGGAGGAGGGGTCCTACTTTCCAAAGACAGAACGATTCTTCTCCTCCCCCAAACCCCCTTTTGAGTCGTGTTTTCCGGTGTACACTGGTTATCTGGTGTGTATGGGAGTCTGGGCTGCTGGAAGACTCCTCTATAACATGTCAGCTCTGGGACATGCTGTGAAACCTTCCAGAACACTCCTACTGCCTATAAATACAAAATCCTCTTTCTCACCCAGAATGCCTCGTGCACCTTCGTCCAGAAAACATTTGCCTGGCTTAGGAGAATATTGTGTTCTGAGATTTTTCTGCAAACGCGCGCGCACGAGCACACACACACACACACACACACACTCTTTCTCTTTCTGTCATTTTCTGTGTTAACCACATTCTTAAAACCTGGAGGCGCGCCAATTTTTTTTTTCTTAAAAAAGGAAAAAAAATTCAAAAGTTTTTTTTTTTTGTAATTGAAATTCATGACAAATTACAGACAGTTTTTTTCTTCTTCCTGTCTCTTTTAGAACAACGTGTCCTTAGAAAAGAGCTTTCTTACTGAAATGGAACACTGTGGAACCCGAGGAGTGTGGCTGGGAACGAGCTACCTCTCCCTGTAATGAGCCATAGCCTCCCACCAGCCTTAGGCCTCTCACTCAGAGCAAGACAGTGGTGGAGGCCAAGTGGTCAGAAAGCCAGAAAGAAAAGTGGAAATCTTTTGTTTCACACCTGAGTGCTGGCCAGGTAAGAGCCAGGTCAGGACCCTGATTTCAGTTCATGTGGTGCCTCTTCTCAGATCCTAGGCACGTGTCAAAAAACACCCTATTGCCCAGGACAATTCCTAGTCTGAGGGGGAGGCTTATTTTATTTTTAATTTTTTTCAAATGTTTGGATTAAGACTGCCATTGTAATTGCATTTACTCAAACCTTTTGATAATAATTGTATGCCTCACAAATAGACTTCTTTTTTCTTTCGAGGTCATATCAAGACAATAACTTTGACCTTTTCCTAATAACCTCGTGTCTTCTGGCTCCTGGTGAATTCACTGCCGCATGTACAATTTTAAAAGGTACCCGCAGTGTGGGTCTTTGTCTTGGGTGTTTTGTGTGGATGGTTGCCGAGCTTTTCCTTCTAAGAGACAATCGTATCTTCCCAGAATACCATTTCTCTAGTTGTTTTCAGTTTTCTTTAAATCTATAAGCAAATAACAATAAATTTGGGGGATATGAATATTTTTACAGCTCCCCCCAATTTTTTCCTCCAGATTTCTTTGCAGAATTTAACAAAGACATCGCCATGCCAAGTTGGAGGGGTCAGGGCAGGTGCTGCCCCTTGGTGCCAAACACGAGAGTGTCCAGATTCCAGTCTCACAGAGGAAGAATGTAACACAGTGTTTGAAGAGAGACCAGAACAGATGTGAAGAAGCCCACAATGAACCAAAGATTTAAATTCTAAATAAAAAATGCGATTAGGCCTCACCCCCTGGCTTTCAGAAGAGTGAACTAGGCTTTATGCTTTCTGCTGTGTCCAGAATGGCTTGGGGCAATGCCTTCTGGGTAATTTGTTAGGCAAGGTTCATTGTTTACAGTGCTAGGATCCCGGGCACAGGAGAGGAGTCCAATGTCCAATTCCCATTCTTTACTCCAGGGAGTGACTGAATCAGACTGACATTCATCTTTGAATTCAGTCCCTTGTCCTGAACAAACACTGTTTCTGCAAACTTTACAGGGGGAGCTAGGGAGTAGCTCCTGGCATAAGGGCCTTCCCTACAACAGAACTTAAAAATATATAATAATAATAATAATAATAATAATAATATATTTATATATATTATTGCTGGATCTGGATAGTAACTTTTAAGTAGGGTCAGTGGCTTTTGCAGTAATGGTAAATGACGCTAAGGTCATTGTCAAGGATTTGGGATCCATTAGTATGTAGACCAAAGTCAAGGAGTTGAAAGGCATTTTTCCCATGCAATCACCTTAGATTGGGTGGAAATGGACAAACTACATCACTGTAATCATCCAAACTTGCCCATTCACCATGCTTGCACATGTGTGTGAGTGTGTGAGATGTGCCTGAGATCTTGCTCCCTGCGAACATACAAGATGCCAGGGAGCTGCAACCCCCACCCCCACCCCCCATTATTTGTGAACATGTACGTTTCTATATCCTTGTAAATTCGAGGAATAAATCAGTTGAGGAGAAAGTGTCAGATCTGTGTTGCAATGACTCTTTTCTCAGGGACACAGATGCATTAAAACACCAGGGGATGTGGGAGAGGACAGGGATGGAGAAACCTCACTAAGACCATGGCTAGGATCCCCTCCCCCGACTCACAGACAATCCTGTTCAAAGTGTGCACAATCTTTTCATTTCCCCAAAGTGAACACACTTGAATTTTCCACCTTTCAAAATACAGTCTTCACAACCTAAATGAGACTTTTCGACTGTATGGTCAGAACCATCTCAGGGATAAATTTTGCATTTTTTAAAACGTCCCAGGAAGAGGAATTCTTTTTGAAGCCCCCTCCCTTTCCAAAGAAAACCCAATTATTTTCCTGATTTGCCAGAGTTACATGTTGCCATGTGGGCATACCAATAGATGCCAGGCAATCCCCGTGTCCTTAAACACACACACACACACACACACACACACACACACACACACACACACACACACACACACACGGGAGTGGGGCGTGCTGGAGAAACCCGGCTGAGGCAGATGAGTTATCAGTCTGTTCATAATGCTTGTGCAGCGCCAGGAGATACTTTTAGGACTAGGGCAGAAATCTAGAACGACCTGGAGATTAACCTTTGACAATGTAAAGTTTAAGCAGATTTACCTGGTCCCGAACCCCCTTCGCCCTTCCAAACGCTGTTTATCCCCGGTCGAGTCTAAGTTTTGCGGCATCATTTGGGATCGTTTATTTCCTAAACCCCAACAGTGATTTCTACCCCCAGCAAGCTGAAAAGCTGCACCGGGGAGCACGCCGCCTCGGTATCTTCTTTTCCATCTGAAATCAAACACGATCGGTAACTAAGGTTTTCCGAAGCCAGCGTCTGCCCCCAACCTCTGGCCCGGAGAAGACGGTGAATCTCAGCATTGGAGGATGAAAGGCGCGCGAGGCCAGGAACTCTCCCAGGCAAAGCTGCACCTTGGGGGGTCATGAAAGCTGGGGGAGGGACCGTGATTTCTTGATGCAATAACATATTGAGACACTTTCTCCTTTTCACTTCCTCTGGAGTAAATATAGGGCATCTCACCCATGAAGGGTGATTATAGCTCCTAAGAGGAGGAAGAGACTTATTAAGGTCGTGTTCCCTGGCAAAGGGAAGAGAAGAAATCAGTATGGGTATCGAGAAGCAATCCGCAGGTTCCCCTATAAAAATATTTTTTCTCTGAAAACTGTTTGGCAGTTGGGTGATTATCATGATGATTATTAATTTGGGTCTGAAATTGACTGGTCTTTGCAGGCGGCTCTGGTACCTCGAGCTTTCAAAAGACAACTTTCCCCTCTGTAATCGCTCCTGGACTATTTTACGTAGCTCCTTCCTCCCTCATACAATTAAAGACGTTTTGAAATGTGAATCGGATACTTGGCTCCATGAAAAAAAAAACAACCCCATTTACTCTTTAGTGTCTTATCTGAAAATATTAAACCTCCAAACTAAACCAAACAAACAAACAAAAAGGCAGAGGAGACCTTTAGAGCCAAACATTTACCCAGTCGTTCAGAGGAACCATTTCTCCTGTGATCTACTGTCAAGAGCCTTTCGCTGGAATTTGTTCCAAAAGAGACATTTTTATCTGCTTTTGTTTCCCTTTAAATTAGATGATAGCATCTTTTGTCCCCCTAAATGAAGACCAGAAGCCCCCACACAAGATGAAGTAAGTCCTTACAATGTTGGGAAAGTGAGTGTTGCTTCCTTATAATAAAAGGTGTTTAAAGGGTTCGCTACAGCTTTAAACAGAATTACAATTTACTTCTTTCAACTGTCCAGGCCATAAATTCTTCTCAATTCCCTCTCTCTCTCTCCTTGTCGGATTTAATGAGATCAGATCTGATCAGGGCGCTGATGTGTTCAGCGCCAAATCACACAACAGCGCGCGCACCGTAATGGAATTTGCATCTAATGCATACATAAATCAAACATCTTTCTGGACATTTTCATATGCATAATGTCATTTCATCCAGCGCTGTCTGTGCAGAGGGGGAGATTTTTTCCTCTCTGAGAGAATGACTTTCTTTAATGCTTTCATTCCATTTTCGCTGACTGCGGGTCCGGGAGAATGCAGTCGGTCGGAGAATCTTTCGGGGCGCGGTTGACAGTTCCTTTTCCAAGAGGGGTCCTTTACATTTATCATGCCTCTTCCTCGGGGGCTTTGTTATGCAAATGTGGCTGAAATTGATAATTCCAAAGTGCTTCATTTCGGCTCCTCGGCGGTTGGAGATGGTAGATAAAAAGAAACCGACAAGACGCACTGATTGCCCTCGGTGCTTGTAACTCTCTTGCTAACAAGGGCTGGATATTGTTAAAAATTCCTATTGTTATGAGGGTGGCGCTCCCATTATGTAGGCCTTGCAAATTCCTGATTTGAATATTAACCCTTTAATCACTCAGCCCTTTTGGCCCCTCCAAAAAAAAAATTTTTTTTTTTTCAAAAAAGTCAATTGCCGTCATTGGCTTCAGAACCTCAAACACGGAACTGTTCTTCTATTATGGTGAACAGCTGGGGTATACTGAACACACTTCATTAATCATTTGTTCCCAGGGTAAACTTTATTTATTTTTTCACAGCCAAAGGAAAGGGCTTATCTCTAGCAGGTCCTACCCCTGATGCTTAGGAGAGACATTGGGACGGAATCACTATTTGCCCAAAAGACTAGAAATTTGTAATTGTGGATAACAATTTGCAAAGAGAACCTGACCTTTCTCACCCCCTGTTCTGAAGAGGGCAGGATCAGTATTTTAACTTGGCCGTGCAGTGTCTTCCTGTGCAGACCAAAGAAGGCCTCAGGGAGGTGATGTGTGTCTGCTGTCAACACAGGTAAGTTTATTCTACCTGCCTGTCCAGGAAGAGGAAGAAAAAAAATTCCCAGCATCCTCCACCTAGACTTGAACAGAGTAGCCGACTTCTGAATACCATTTCCGGAGGGGGGGGGATTGCAAATTGAGGCCGCTTTGGGCATTAGCATACCAATGAAGCTCTGGCAGAAAACTGCCTTAGCCTGCAGAGGCTGTGAGCCCAGGCTGGGGCCCTAGTGGGGTGCAACGCTGGACATTTGAGGAATGTGGCTGTGAATATTTCTCAAGGCCTGAGCCACACACACACACACACACACACACACACACACACACACACACACGTCTCAGAAATAGATCAAACTCACCCCTAGCTTCCCCAGATGAAACAATAGGACCAGAACAAGAATTTCACCAGTCAGCTAATTCAGATTGGCAAGCCGGAATCTCTTAGCTGCTTTCTCAAGGTGGTGATTGGGTGATTGTCCATCAGGTAATCAGACTGACTCATGGTGAAGCCAGAAATTGCATCTCTTTTGGAAGTGCTGCTGGTTTAAGAACTGTTAGCTGCAGACCGATAAATTACATATCAGATTAATAAATTACACTCATTCCTTCCCAACCTAACAGCGAATTTGGAAGAGATGGCCCAAGGCTTAGGTTGATAAGGACAGGTCACGGCTCCCTGTCTAGATCCAAGAGGCTGCAAATCAAATCTGTCCTTCAGTTACGGGTCTGTAAAAGACCCTATCAGTTGACAGCAAACAAGGGTGGGTCATACACATCAGGGTGGCACATGTCCCTGGGGGTGTCTGCAGCACTGCCTTCCTCTGGCAGCCCGGGTCGGGGGCCCCAGGGACAGGGATTGCTCTCCTCAGGCCCCACCTGCTTGCTAGCCCAGGTACAGCGCCTTACTGTGCCCTTTGGCAGGGCTCTCCGCAAATAGAAAGCCTCTTTCTCGGCAGTATCTCTGTGGGCACCGTTCAGAAACTCTAAACTAAGTTATAATGCTCTGATTGTCGGCCGGCATCTGGGAAAATTCAAAATCCTAAAGAACCAAAACATCGTCTCCTGGAAGTAGAATTTTGATGGTTTTATGGTACCCCGCCTTTGGGTGCTGGTTCTGCTCTACTCTGTCAGGTCTTTATAGTTATGCTGACTGTCAGTAGTTATGGGGACACAGCGACATTCTCATAATTAAGACTGAAGTCTGCACTCCCTAAATTTGGCTCGAGCTGTTAAATGAGCAGGTTCTAGTCAAAATCACAGCCCCCCAAAATGCCTGTTCATTAATATCTGCTATAGCAATCAGCACAGTTCTAACTACGGCTGAGCCTGCCAGGTCCAGTCCTCGCCCCAGAAGGATCAAGTGGATTTAAAAAGCTTGTCCCTTCCTAGGAAAAGGACCTCATCATCAGTTTCGAAAGAAGCTTTTAGAGTTGGAGATGTCCAGATGTGCCCTGTGCATTTAATGTTTATTCCATTTTCAGTTACTCTTCGCAGCAAATCTAAATACCTAACGTTTTTTTTTTTTGCAGGTTGACAAATGTCATCAAACACTTAAAAGTGAGGGTCTTTGTTTTTGCTTTTGAGTCTTATGAGATCCTTCATCTATTGACGAGATGGTGTCCCCTGTCCCTCTTGGTTCCTTTTTATCCATACACTGAGAATGGCCTGGAGGTTCTGGGTGGGCTATGGATGAGGACAGGGATGTGGACAAGGCTCTGAACACTCGGGTCATCAGGACCTCTGCAGGGATCCTCCTTCCTTGCTGGGATTTGATTTTCCAGTTGCCTGTGTGTTGGGGCTTTGGCAGATCCCGCTGGAGTCTGAAAGACAGCCTGTCATACACAGCCCGCTGAAGTGGAGAAACGTGGCGGAGAGGAAAACAGTAGCTGGGTTTGACTTGTTTTGATTTGAGTTAAACAGAGAGTCCTCCAAGGGGCCAATGTCTATCTGTTACATTCTCCCTCTTTTCGGGGTCCTCCCTTGGCAATACAAGAGGAAAGGGGCTGGGGACTTGAAAGGGTCAGCCACCCCTTTGGACTTACCCCCTGTTGTGTTTGGAACAGGGCAGTCAGGAATTCAGCCCAGACTGCACAGCCTTAGACAAATTCAGAATTCCCCTCCAGGTCTTCCAAGACAGCCCAGCATTTCTTTTGAAAATCTCCCATCACTGAAGACAGGCAGAGAGGTTTTTATGAGTTGGGAAACGTCACCGGCAGGGAGCTCTCCACAGTGAGCTCAGAAAGAAGCAGAAAGATGCAGGGTTGGGGTGGGGTGGTGGGGGTGGGAGTGGGTGGGGTGGGGGTGGTGTTGTTGGGTTCAGTCTACTTTCCTGGCAGGGCGATTTTGACCTTGACCACTCATCTGCCCAGCTGTGGCCAGGGTATTTGGGTCACTGAGTTAGGATAGATGCCTCATGTGGTAAATGGGGAAAAGCAAAAGAATAGTAAAAAGTTTGAAATCATTTAGGTGAGTTAATCATGAAGGTTGATATCACTTAGGGTCTGGTCAGTAAAGACTCCCCATTCTCCCCACCCCCAACTGCTGAATCCCCATCTTCTCCTCTCTTTCTCTCCTCCTTCACTTCCTCCTCTTCCTCCTGCATTTTCCTTCTTTATCCTCCAGCTCCTCTTCCTTCCCCTCCCCTCTCATCCACCCCTGCTCTTGTCCTGCTATAGGCAATTTTAGCAACTTTTAGGCCCAATGTTTAGTTTGGAGAGAGGGCAAGGCCCAGATCTCCAGGTTGCTGTCACTGTATTTTCTGGGTGGAGACTGACATTTCTAACCGTGCTTCCTGTGGCTGCAAAGTCGCTTGATTTACAGAAATGAGACTTTTGTTTCCTCCCCCACAAATGGAAGGGTGACACTCTTAATGCTTTGGCAGAGTTCTTGGAAAGAAGCCAAGAGTATCAAATCAGATTTTTTTCCCCCAAATTTGGTAATTTGACCACAAAAACTTTATTGGAAAAAAATACAAAGCAAAACAAAACATAACAAAGCAAAGGAAAAAAAACCCACTAGGCTCAATTTTGTCTCTGAAGAAAGCAAGCTCTGAACGGCCCTCATTTGGACAAAGTTAATTACTGCACAATGATTACATTTTAAATTTAGTTTCTAGATGCAGTGATTTTTAAAGCTCACAACTGGGGGAAAAATGAGTTCCTCCATGTTGGGCTTGGGAATTGCCTTTCTCAGCAACAGACATCTCCTGTCCCCTGGTCCCCTTACCCTGAGCTGGTGAATGTGAACTGACACACAGGGAAAGCTCCACACCTCTACTAACAACTGCTCAGCACGGCATAGTAGAAGGTCAGCTAGCCAGATGAGGAGCCCATGTCGCCCGGATCTGGAAGATCAGCCAAAACCGGTCCAGCATCCTTTCCTACTCTAGTGACTTAGTTTCTTTTTTCCACAAATCTCTGTGAGCATCTCTTGACGTGGGCATACATGTGTGAGTGTGGTTGCATATATGTCAAACAGCATATAAGGGTGAGGGTAACCTTGAGTATTGGTCCTCCGTGCTCACATTCTTCCTCACTGCTGCCCGGAGATTCCTAGTCTCCCATCTGACTGTCACATCCAGGGCCACAGATGTGCGTTTAGGAGGTTAGGGGGTTCGAACTCAAGACTTCACGCTTGAGTTCTAAGCACTGAGCCCTCTCCCCAGCCTGCATATTTTCCATCTGTGGGTAGCATCTCACAGTGACTGTCTCCTTTGCATCTGACTCAGCTCACGGAAATGTCTGCATGTGTTCACCTCCAATAGAACTTTGTACGATTTCATGGCTGAGTCTTGTTCCACCATGTAGAACACACCAGCTCATCTTCTGTGGTTGACTTGTTACCCCTGTCTGTGGCTGCTTATGAACTGTATGGTCGTGAACCTTGTGAACCTTAATGGAGAAGTATCTACTTGAAACCCATTTTGTGTTGCACATTTAACTTTCTGAGGAGCCCAAAGATCCATTTATAGAGGAGAAAAATCAGAGAAAAACTCAATGTCTGGTCTTCTGCATTTAGCTGGTTACAAAGATAGATTTGTCTGGCCTACCAGCTCAGGACCTTCCTCCCCCCAAGCTTACCCTTCAAAGCAGAAGGTCCTGCTTGACCCTTTACAGAACAGAGGCTGTCATAGGAAGCTCACCTCTGAGGCAGCTGTGACAGTCACATAAAGGGGCTCCAGAGAAGCTAAGGGACATCCTCTAAGCCATATTGTCTGCAGAACTTGCTAAAAAACAAAACAAGGGCTGGAGAGATGGCTCAGTAGTTGGGAGCAATGACTGTTCTTCCAGAGGTCCTGAGTTCAAACCCCAGCAACCATATGGGGGGCTCACAACCATCTGTAATGGGATCTGGTGCTCTCTTCTGGTGTGTCTGAAAATAGCAACAGTGTGCTCACATATATAAAATAAATAAATGTTTTAAAAAGGACAAATAAAACAAAACAAAGAAAGAAAAACAAAAACAAGTTGAGTAGATGGTACTGTTTCACTCCGGCTGTGGTCTGGGAGGACCACACTGCTGCTGTGTATTTTGGATAGGGGAAGTGGGTCCCTTGTGAGCTGGAACAAAGTGCAGAATTTCCAATTCTTGCCCTTCTCCTTGCTTCTGTCCAGACGTATTCTCAAGTGTTGTGAGAAGCATCCTCAGTGAGAGGAACACTGAGATCTTCCTTCTCAGTCCTGTGGGAGCTGTGCACATACAACTTGAGGTCACACACTTCAACAGTGTAGTTGCCCCAAAACTTCTGTGTTGATTTAACTTGGTAAACACTCAGGGTGATCAATCTTGGACTCTTTCTAGGGTCACACTTCAGAATCTCCCTTCTGAGGCTCCTTTGTCAGGTCCTGGTTTAAGGCAGGAATTTAGTCTGACTAAACAAACAAACAAACCAACCAACCAAAAAACTTCTGTAATCTCTTGTGAAATAAATGTTTTTTTTTCCTTAAATAATTCAAGATTTTC
>NC_137969.1:248509213-248549213 GCF_963924665.1 Micromys minutus
GAGATTTCCCTCTGTCTGTTCAGAAGGCAGCCAGTTGCAGCAGATTGCCCTAGGGTTTGGAATCACAGAACAGGATGCCTTTCTTGGTCTGTAAAATGGGCCTGCAAACAAAATGAATCTAGTTTGAATGATGTGACTTTAGATAGAAACATGCAAAATAAAATGTAAAAATGGTTTCCCTATGTCTTCATTTGGACAGTGGTGTGTGTGTGTGTGTGTGTGTGTGTGTGTTTTCATATGGTGAAGACAGCATATGAATACCATAATTTCTTTGTACCTCCTTCAGCGTTTGGTGTGGACACTCCAGCTGTCTGTAGTTAGGACACATGGAAGATATGGGATCACAACTAAACAAATTCCAAGTCTCAGAGACTCCTTATTGCCCTGGAGGATTGTAGCAATATCTAGAGGTTGCTTGGTGCTTTGCAGTACCCAGAGCTTACTGGGAGACCAGTGTCATTCTTAAAGTTCAAGCAGAGATTTTCTTCTTTGTGATATTTTTAAAACGTTTGTGCAGTTGTTTGGTATGTGTGAGTGTGTGTGTGTGTGAGAGAGAGAGAGGGAGAGAGAGAGAGGGAGGGGGAGGAGGGGGAGGGAAAGGGAGAGAGGGGAGGGGGGAGAGAAAGAGGGAGAGAGGGGAGAGGAGGGGGAGGGAGGGAGAGAGAAATGGAGAGAGAGAAACAGAGAGAGAGGGGGGAGGGGAGGGAAAGGGAGAGAGGGGAGGGGGGAGAGAAAGAGGGAGAGAGGGGAGAGGAGGGGGAGGGAGGGAGAGAGAAATGGAGAGAGAGAAACAGAGAGAGAGAGAGAGAGAGAGAGAGAGAGAGAGAGAGAGAGAGAGAGAGAGCCCACTCGTTCCGACACAGTGCAGTTGAACATGCGGAGGTTAGAGGACTATATTGAGGGCTTGTTCCTTCCTTTCTACCCTGTGAGTCTTGGGGATTGAACTTTGGTCATTAACCTTGGGGCCAGGATCCCTTACTCACTGAGCCATTTACGGAGGTACCCCAGGAGCACAGGGCCTTCTCCTTTCAGTGGGCAACGGACAGGTCATTCTGGTGTCTGCAGGGCTTTGTTCTCCTGGGTATAGGGAAAGTCAGGCCCTTTAAATAACCAGCCCTTAGACAAAGAGGGCTGTGAACAGAGTAGGAGGTCCTATGGGCCTCAAATTAACTTAGCCTTACTCTCCTGCTCAGAAAGGGAGTCACTGACCTCTGACACACAGTCTAAGCCCCACTCTCCCACTTCTGTTATGTTAACTTGTCACATGTTAACTAAACCTGCTTCCTCACAATGCAAGACATTTCCTTCCCTCTGACACTTTGCTGGTGAGGATGGGAAGCTCCCTCCTCACCGATAAATCTCTTGCTGGAAGGCTGACTTGACTCAGACCCCTCCTCCTTTGAACATCTTCTCCTCTTCTCCCTCAGACCTAACCCTGGGAACTGAACTCAGGACTCTTCACAACCTAGGCAAGTGCTCTACTACTGAGCTATAGTCCCAACCCTTCTTTTAGTTTCTTTGTTTTTTGTTTTGCGCCAGGGTCTTGTCGAGTTGCCTAGGCTGGCTTGGAACCCACTGGAGACCAAGCAGCCCTTGAACTTTGCACATTCCCATGTTAACCACCCTAGTGCCTGGAACTGCAGCCTTGTACTAAAAAGCTCAACATCACTGCATCTTTCTGCACAGGGCAGAAATAAGTCCCATATGACACTGCCTCATGAAGATCATCTCAAGATGATCCTAAGACCTCTGCAGTCTCAAGAACCTTCTGCTCTCTTGATAAACCTCAGCAAATGATCACATCTTGTGCCATAAATGTCTCTGGCACTTGACTTGAATGATAATTTGTCAGCTTAAAAAAGAAAAGAAAAGAAAAAGAAAAACAAACAAAAATTTAAAAAAAACTTTGCTTTAAAATTTAACTTTTTTGTTGTTGTTTTTTGTTTGGTTGATTTTAGATGCTTTGGTAGTTTGATATGCCTCATACAGAAATTAACTCAAATAAAACTATTTCTGCTCATCAGAGATTACAAATTCAGTTACATTAGAGATAATAATCAGAACTCTTGAGTTTAAACCCAATCAGTCAGAATTCGTAGGAAAATCTTAAATACCTAAACTGTATTTTTCAGAAATGAATTTCCAGTAGCCCAGGAACCTTTGCATGTACTGGTTTCTGCAGGCTGCCTGGGCATCTCTGGCTCAGAATGGAACAGGTTAGGATGTGTTGATTTTTGTCTAGATTTCTGAGCAGAAATACACTCAGCTGAACATTTCAGGGTTAATTATGACAGAAGCTGAGAAAGCCCGCTGTGGGGAAGGTGAGGGGTTTTCACAACAAAAGCCAGATAAAACCATATTGTTGACACACCTATTTTTGTACAAGGGATGTATGTTTTGTGCAAGGGAGACAAGCGTCGGGGAGGGGAGAAAGCAGAGAGGGGGTAGACACAGTACTTCAGACCCTGAGAATAAAATTGTTTTCAAATCCGTGCACCTCAAAGATTCTTTATTGTAAAGAATGGTTCCAGGCTGTGTCTGATGCCGGTGTGTTTTTTCTGAATATTATAACTCTTGTCTTCCCCTGTGATAAGTTAGATTACCTTGGGATGCTAATGTTTGGTGTAACCCAGAAAAAAAAAATACCAGGAAAGTACTTATAAAGTAAATAAGCCTTAATTAAATATCACTGTCAAGCATTAATCATCATAGCTCTGCTCCCTATGGAAATAAGGGTGGAGACTCGATTTGTTTTGATTATGTGTGGATTTTCACGGAAGCCTTGTTTGCGTGTTGCAGTGATCAGCCCAGCCCGCTGCTGCAGGAATCTCTCCTCAAGGTGCTAGGGAAGGACCCTCTCCTTCCATCACAGAGAATCAGTGGGCTTCAACGTGCAGAAGATCTACCCAGGGTACCTTTGTCAGCCTGAGGGGTGCTGTCTCCAATGACCCACATGACACCGCCTCATGAAGATCATCTTAATTTTGTTCTCATCCCCTGTACTAAGCATGTTCAAAACAGTGCTTGCTACACGGAGGTGCGGTAAAGTTTCTGATCTGCAGGGTGTAGGCATCACTGAACGCCTGAGTATTTTCCATTCAGGTCTGGTCAGCATCCCTCCTTTAGAGTGCACTTTTGTAGAAACTGTGTCTGTTACTGTCCACATGTCTCTGTCTAATTTTTTTTTCGTGTTCTATGACACAAGCAGCTGGAAATCCCAGAAGGTGCCTACCCAGCTCCAGTATCTGCCTAAACCAAGGGACTGGTTTAGGTGCCCATGTCTGGTAAGTGGGGTTCTCAGGGCAGAACCTCATCTGTCTTTCCTTGAAGCTAACCCTCTTCCCACTCATTAATTGCTTTCCTTCGCAAAGAATCCTCATTTTTAAAAACAGTCTCTTCTCAGGCTGGGAGGATGACTCAGAGGCTAAGAGGATCTGCTCTTAGAGGATCCGGGTTCGATTCCCAGCAACCATATTACCCTTTACTACCACTTTTCACTGCAGTTATAGGACATCCAATGTCCTCTTCTGGTCTTCACGGGGTCCTGAAAGGACTATGGCGCACGTGGGTATGCATGCATGTGCGAGTGCTCACACATACGTACACACATACACACACCAAATACACCACACATACCACACACCATACACATATCATATAGACCACATAGCATATATTTGCCACACACACCACACACACCACACCACACACACACACACCACATACACCACACACACCACACACACACCACATACATTAGACACATAAACCACACATTGCATATATACCACATACATCAGACACATACACCACACATTGCATATATACCACATATATCACACACATATACCATACACTCCCCACATCCCACACACCATACATATATACATATACACACCATACATCACACACACACACACACACACACACACACACTTACATAAAGAAATATTGAAAACAATTTCTGCTAACTAAGCACATAGAGAAGGGAAGGAAATTATTAGAGCCACCAACATCTATGAGACAGAAGCAGTGATCCAGCCTGACCTGGGGGTGCTCCCCAGATGGCTCTCCCTCCTCCATCTTGGAAATATGCATCAGTACATGAGTCAGGATGGCTCCTACTGGTGACGAATCTTGCACTGAGTTCGGCGAAGTTGAGGAGGCAGAGATGCAGAGATGAACAGGGACATCTTTAAGGCCTCACAGTTTGTCACCTGCAACCTCAGATGTCTTAGGCAGTTAAAGGCGTTGGATGCTTTCCCAGAGGACTCAAGTTTGATTCTAGGCGACCACATGGAGACTTAACAACCATCTCTATGCCCAGTTCCAGGAGATCTGATGCTCTCTCTTGGCCTCTGTACACACTGGACGTGCACATGCTACATAGGCATATATGTAAGCAGAACACTAGCAAAAACATTCCAAATATCTACTAATTTATACAGGCTGAAGAATGAGAGCAGTAAAATTGTAGATATCTTCATTTTCTGTAACTAAAACATTAGCTTCCTAGAGGAGCATGAAACTTAGCAGGCATATCAGGACACTGCAGCTCATAGCACACGGAAGTTGAGAATGGGAGCCGGGTGTTTCATGCCTTGTGGGGCACATGGGTAACCCAAGACAGGCAGGCATACGGGTAACCCAAGACAGGCAGGCACAGCTGGAAACACCTTGGTTTCATCCTGCATTTGCTCTTGAATACATCTTTCACTGTCGTGTGTTCAGGAACCTTTCACTCCTGCCAAAACCTTCAAGATATATTCACTTACCACACGGAGTCTTGACACACGGTGTGAGGAACTGTGACCTAAGCCACCTAGCTCATGGCACACTGTCATGATAGAATAGCAAGTACAAATGTGAGGCCAGGTGGCTCTGGGATCAGTAGGCAATTGCCTCAGATGCTGATCTGAGAAGGAGGGAACTGTGGAGAGTGAACAGATGTCAGTGCCAAAGGAGACAGGAAAGTGGGCAGACATGTTTGTAGGGTCAAGGGCTGGTTCACATACAGTGGTCTACAGCCCATGACTAAGGTGTGGACACTCTTTTCTGGTTTCTATATGTGAATAGAAAGAAACAGATGTGTCCTTTTTTCTCTTCTTGCAGGGACACCAGTCAGCCCCTTGAAATTTGGGTCCTGTGATGGCTTGTGTATGCTTGGCCCAGGGAGTGGCACTATTAGAAAGCGTGGCCCTGTTGGAGTAGGCATGGCCTTGTCAGAATGGGTGTGGTCTTGTTGGAATAGGTGTGGCCCTGATGGGGTAGGTGTGTCACTGTGGGCATGGGCTTTAAGACCCTCATCCTAGCTCCCTGGAAGTCAGTATTCTGCTAGCAGGCTTCAGATGAAGATGTAGAACTTTCAGCTCCTCCTGCACCATGCCTGCCTGGATGTTGCCATGTTCCCACCTTGATGATAATGGACTGAACCTCTGAACCTGTAAGCCAGCCCCAATTAGATGCTGTCCTTATAAGAGTTGCCTTGGTCATGGTGTCTATTCACAGCAGTAAAACCCTAAGACAGGTCCCATCTCTATGACCTCTCCTTGCCCTTGGAATGTCTTTACTGTGGCATCTACATACACTAGCAGATCAGAGTTAGAGCTTTGACTCATGAATCTTGGGGAATTGTCCTCTGGTCTCTGTGTGGGAAGTGAGACAGGCTAGCAGGTTGACGCCCCCTTTCTTCATTCCTTAAATAATTAGAAGAGAAAAAAAATTTCTTATGGCAAAGTGAATGCTAATTAGCCAGGTGGAGACTCACCTCTTTTTATATTCTCTGTTTTTCATTCCATACCCGGCCCTGTAGCCTCAGAAGCCTCATGGCTGCTTTCTTTGCTGATTGTGATTCAGGCCCCAGAGTTTTCAGAAGTTGGATGTGAGCTTGCAGTCTGGGTCTGAGTAACTCTGAGACTCATCTCGCCTGCTCCCCACAGAGCGCTTCAGGGCCCTAGTCAATGGGCCATGGCCGAAAGTTTGTAACATCTTTTTTTTTTCCCTATTACTATGTATTTTGTTTAATCAAATGTAATGAGGTTTGTGGAGGCAGTAAACTGAAGTTATTTTCAAGTTGGAACTGTATTTAGCACCGTTAATTGATTCAGTCTAGTTAGTTGAATAGAGCAGCGGCTGTTTTCCAGTACAGGGAAATTGAGCTTCTCATAAAACAGCGACCACTGTCCTTACACAGTGTAGCACACACACGCGCTGAGCATCCAGAGTCCTCTCCTGGTGTCTGCCTTGCTGCAATGTGACTTAAAGTGGCTCAGGTAATCCTTGCTGTTTTCAGGCCCGGTTTTTATGAGGAGATAGCAAGGGAACTCTGACTGTGGAGGGGTCTGGAGAAACTTCCCCACCCCCAACCCATGTCTTGCTATCTGAAGACTGGCTGGTGTCTTTGCAACCCAAACAGGAATCCAACACTTAGGTAGATGTTGAAAACAAATGGCCATGTCTAGGCTGTGCCATTTCTACCCACAACCCAGGGATACCTCAGAGGATGGTGACAGACTATTCATTAGCTCCTTCCAAGTCACACAGAGTCAAACTGCCCCACCCTTGACCTTTGTTGGGGGCGGTGTGGGAGCTTAGTGACTGAAAATCGATTACCTAAGGTTTGAGAGACCAGGTTGACTGTCGGTGGTTTTGATGCTCTGTTCTGTCCTTAGGGGACCCAGGTGTCTCCATGTAGCCTCTGGAAAGAGATGTTGTGTCCTCAGGTGGCAGATGTAGAAGGAACAAAACGGTCCTTAAGCCCTCCTACGGGAGAACTTGGCTCCATCCTTGCAAACCTGAGCTCATGCTCTTTTTTCTTGAGTACTGTAGTCCTGAGCGTGGGCCGTGATGTTAACTATGGAGGGGACCCTGCTGTACAAAACACAGGGGTGGAGTTAGAGACCTACATGAGCTTCCGAAGCCTTAGATCCATGCACGTTTCCAAGGTTGTCCCTGAAAGGACATGCTAAATCGTAAATCCGGAGAAGCAGTCGCCTGCCTCTGACAAAGTATAGACAAAGATGGAGTGATTGCTCTTGCTACTTCCAACCTGCCACCGTGCAAACATTTTTGGGTATCTGAGGGGTCCATGTATGGCATCTTGTCCCAAGAGATTTGGCCTCATGTTCTCTCTCTCTGGTGAGTTCCCTGGTACCAGAAATATGTGTCATTCTTAGTAGCCACACGTTGAATTCTGTATTATTTCTGTGCACTGATGGCTCATACTCTGACTTCTAAGAGATGTGTTCATTTCTCTGTAAAGTCGGGTTTGCAAAGGTAGATTCTGGGCTAGGACAGAAGGCTCTTGATATAGTACCTAACACCTGGTGCGTCCTAAATGCATAGGAGGTGCAGAATGAATACAGGTTGAGTAAGAGACTGACAAAGTGGCTATAGATTCCTAAGATGACCAATAGGCCTGAAGTTCTGCCTCACAGTCCACGCTATACTTAATGCACACACGGAATGCTGTAATTTGTGGAGTGACAGGCCGCCCTGATGATTGGGGCATAATCCATGGTGCTGAAGTCCTGTGGTCAAGTGTTGGCTTCTTTTTTGAATTGGGATGATTCAGTCACACACAAGACACAAGATTCTAGAGTCCCTGATAGGTGGAGAATAGATTACAGCAAGGATATGTGAGGATCAGGAGAAGTCCTCATGCAGGGACAGAGCCACTGTCCCTATGGGAAGCTGGTGGAAACAAACCACCCCTCGTTGATACTGCAGAGTGAAACAGACCATGGAGATCACCCATTTTCCTCCCTGAGTAAAACCTCCTCTCTCCTTATCCTTGATAAGACTCAAATCAACTTCTATAAAGCTTCCTTGAAGTCTGGCCATAAATACTACACTGTTAAATGTTCTCTAGGTCCTCTCACCACCCCTCATTTGAGCTATGGAAGCCAGAAGAAGAGAGGATCTGGGGCCTGTTGATGTCCTAGCGCATCTACCCATGACAGAACACAGCCCTTACCATGGCACACTGCCCCACCTGAGTGCCACCCTGTGCCTCTGGGACTAGTCTGTCTGCAGAGCCACTGCAGGTGACCTGGCAGAGTGCAGTCCTGCCCTTTGTCATCTGAACAGTACAGGACAATATGTTCCTGGTTCATGGGAACATTTAGTTGTGGAATAGTCTGGCTCTTTCCTTCATTGTTTGACTTGGTCAGCAGATGTATTGCAACTCCGTTTTTGAGGGATGGATACAGGCTTACCCTGTAGGCCTCCCAGTGTGGATTCTTAGCCTGATCAAAGGGCTAATGATTTGAACTCAGAAAGTTCTAATTGATCTGGAAAGCTGGGTGACCTTCTTTAGAATCATCGTCATCATTATTACTTCTTCCTGTTCCTCTTCCTCCTCTTCTTCTTCCTGTTCCTCTTCCTCCTGTTCCTCTTCTTCTTCCTGCTCCTCCTCTCCTTCTCCTTCTCCTCCTTCTCCTTCTCCTTCTCCTCCTCCTCCTCCTCCTCCTTCTTCTTCTTTCCTCCTGTTCCTCTTTCTCCTCTTCCTCCTCTTCCTCCTCTTCCTCCTCTTCCTCTTCTTCTTTCTCTTTCTTGTCCTCCTCCTCTTCCTTTTAAAACTTATTTTAAAGTGTGTGTGTGTGTGTGTGTGTGTGTGTGTGTGTGTGTGTGTGTGCGCGTGTGTGTTCTATACACACGAATACAGATGCTCATGGAACCAGAGGCATCAGATTTTCTTAGATCTGAAGCTGACGGCTGTGGTGAGCCACCTCATCCAGATCCTGATAACAGCTGCACTCTGGTCCTCTGTAAGAGTCATGCATCTTCTTAACCAGTGAGCCATTTCACAGCTCCATGTGAACTTCTTATTCACATATAAAGGAAACTGGATATCTGGGTGTTCCATGAAGCAAGAGAGAGAATGTTCAAATAAGTTCAAAACTTCTCATAGTACAGTGGCATTAGTAAACATTTCATAAAACAGAGAGAAAGAAGAAAAAGGCCACCCACAGCACCAGCCAGTAGGAGCCCTGGAGCACGCTGCCTGGCTACTGCCTCTGTGCCCTCTGCTGATGGAGTGTGGTCCAGTTCCACATGCCTCCTGGCCCTGTGATTTTCTTTTCTCTTTAACTTATTTATTCGCTTTACATCCCAATATCAACCCCCATCTTCCCCTAGTATGCCTTCACTCAAATCATTCTGCCAGTCCCTCCTCTGTGATCCCTCTTGGAAGGGGGAGCTTCCTTCCCCCATTACTTCCCCCCTCCTGGATTATTACATCACTTCAGGACTAGTTGAATCCTAACCAGAAGGAGCAGCCTAGTTAGGGGAACTGGATCCATAGGCAGGCAGCAGATTCAAGCACAGCCCCTGCTGCAGTTGTCCTGGGATTGCCTGAAGACCAAGTTGCACATCTGCTACATATGTGTGAGGAGCCTAGGTCCAGCCTGTGCTTCCTCTTTAGTTGATGGCTCAGTCTCTCAGAGTCCCCAAGTGTCCAGGTTAGTTGAATCTGTTGGTCTTCTTGTCCTCTTCAGGTCCCTCAGTTCTTCCCCCAACTCTTCCACAAGACTCCCCGAGATCCACCTAATGTTTGGCTGTGGGTCTCTGCATCTCTTTCCATTGGCTGCTGGGTGGGGCCTCTCAGAGGACAGCTATGCTGGGCTCCTGTCTGCAAGCATAACAGAGCATCATTAATAGTGTCGGGGATTGGCTCTTGCCCTTGGGATGGGTCTCAGTTTGGGGCAGTCATTGGTTGGCCATTTCCTCCTCCATCTCTGCTCTCTATCTTTGTTCCTGCATGTCTTGCAGATGGGACACAAAAGTTTCATGGTGGGTTGTTGTCCGTATCTCTCTGCTGGGAATCCTGCTTAGCTATAGGAAGTGACCACTTCAGGACCCATATCCCCCACTTCTAGGAGTCTCAGCTAGAGTCACTATAGATACCCTGGAGCTTTCCCCCAGCTCCCATTCCAGATCTCTGGCACATCCTAGAGATGCTCCCCCAATTTCTCTTCTCTCTCCTGCCCTCCTGACACTTAGCCCCCCGCTTCTCTGCTCCCTCTTTCTTCTCTCACCCAGTTCCCTTCCTCCATGAGTATGTAAGCGACTCCCAAAATGATAAACACCTTCAGCAAAGTGGCTGGATACAAAATTAATTCAAATAAACCATCCCAGGGGATGGAGAAGTGGCTCAGAGATTAAGAGTCCTGACTGCTCTTTTAGAGGTTCTGAGTTCAGTTCCCAGCAACCACATGGTGAAGGTTCACAACCATTTATAACAGGATCTAATGCCCTCTTCTGGTGTGTCTCACTACTGTGAAGACAGTGTATTTATATAAAATAAATAAATGACTTAAAAAAAACCCAAATAATCCCTGCTTTATACAAATGATAAAATGGCTGAGAGAAAGTTAGGAGAACAATACTTCACAACCGACAAAAATAATATAAAATATCTTGGTGTAACTCTAACCAAGCAAGTGAAAGACCGGTATGACAAGAACTTTATGTCCCCGAAAAAGACACTGAGGAAGATGTCAGAAGATGGAAAAATCTCACATGCTCTTGGATTGGTAGGATTAACAGTGAAAATGGCCATCTTACCAAAAGCAATCTACAGATTCAATGCAGTTCCAACACAAATATTTGCAGACCTTGAAAGAGCAATTCTAAACTTCATATGGAAAACCAAAACAAAACAAAAAACCAGGGTAGCTAAAACACTCCTGAACAATAAAAGAACTTCTGGAGGTATCACCATCCCTGACCTCAAGCTACCTTTGACTACAGAGCAGTAGTAATAAAAACTGCTTGGTATTAGTATAGAGACAGACAGGTTGATCAACCAAATCAGATTGAAGACCCAGAAATAAATCCACACACCCACAGACACTTGATTTTTGACAAAGAAGCCAAAACCCTACAGTGAAAAAAGGGAGCATACCTTGAGTTTCTTCTAGATGAAGAAGCACTGTGGTTTGACCTGTGATGCACCCCTCTGACCTAGTTGTGATGTGACAGAAGTGTGGGGGTTCTGAGAGTCCCCTGTGGTGTGACACCATGTGGATATTTCCTCTTTGAGCTTCAGTAACCTGGAAACGTGAAACGGTCATCCATATTGCTGCTTCCCGGAAGTGCTGTGCGGACACAGCTCAGGAGAAAGGAGCACACAGAAAGGTGGGGACAGGCTCTGGAGAAGCCTCTTCTGAGAAGAGGAACCCCTACCCCCATCAGAAAGGGTGTGTGTGTGTGTGTGTGTGTGTGTGTGTGTGTGTGTGTGTGTGTGTGTGACTGTGAAAGTTCCTTATGAAACCGATTTATTTCCATAATTAATATGTGTTAAACAAACAAACAAAAGACCTTTATAGAGAAGACAGTGAAAGGTTTGGTGGAACATGACCGTAATCCTAGTAGTCTGGAGATGGAGGCAGGGCGATCAGTCATTCAAGAGAGCATTCTCTTCAGCTTCACAGCCAGAGTGAGTTCCCGGGGCCAGGCTGGGATGCAGGAGGCTCTGTCTTGATAAAAACCAAAGGAAGAGAGTAACGGGTGGGGGACCAAACCGAGGAAGTGCAACATCAGCCCACACTCAGAAAGTAAACATCCGAGGGCCGACCCAGCAGGGAACGAGGGCCTCACATTACTGAAGCTCTGTCTGCCTCCTTCTCCTGGACATCCATTGTCTTTCCTTCAGACTATAAGGTACCCCCAACCCCCACATTGTAATTTGAGAGGAATGGCAGCAAGGACCATCTTGGGCAGAAGAAAGACGTGCAAGGCTTTTATTTTCAAAGCTGTGTTCCTTGGCTCTGGAAACTGTCTTTTGAGCATCGTCTCTTCAGATCATCTGCTGGCTCTAATTGGATTGCTCTGTGTGTGTGTGTGTGTGTATGTGTGTGTGTGTGTGTGTGTGTGTGTGTGTGTGTGTTCCTTCTGTATTCTGGACATCAGCCGTCTGTCAGATGAATAGCTGGTGTCTTCTCTCCCTGCTGATTTTATTTCCCATGCGGTATGTACGTCTTTTACTTTTCTCCCAAGTGCACTCACTGGCGTGCTCTTGTGTCTACTTCTTGAGCTTTTGGGGTCACGGCCTATACCCATTGCCTATACTGAGGTCTCTCTCTAATAGTGTCATTGTCTGAGGTGTCACCCTCAGGTCTTGTTGAATTGATTGCTGTGCGGTGTGAAGTGACGTCACAGCGGTGTGAAGTGACGTCAGGTTCTAACTCCCGCCTACACACACGCAGGCCCCAGGTGCGCTGGAGTGTCACAGTAAATGCCGCCAGAATGTTCTACTAACACCTACTGGTCATCTGATTTCAGAGCACATCTGACAACATGGTGAA
Organism: Micromys minutus; assembly: GCF_963924665.1. Lineage (NCBI taxonomy): Eukaryota > Metazoa > Chordata > Mammalia > Rodentia > Muridae > Micromys > Micromys minutus. The sequence continues at coordinate 248,521,522 of NC_137969.1, forward strand.
AGCCCCCTCTGTCTCCAAGCCACAGGAGGACCGTTGGTGCCTCCACAGACGAGGACATTAAGACAGCACTTTCAGGTGTGAAACCCTGTCAGTAGGCACCGTTGTCAGCGCTATGTGAGTGCCCTCAGTTACATAATGATGGTTCAGTAGACGACATTCTTTACGTGGATTTCAAAGGCAATGGCCGATTCTAAGTTACATACTTTCCTCATCAAAACTCTTGTCATTTATCTTTTCATCATCTGTCAGTCTATCCTGTCTGTCTGTCTGCCTGTGTGCCCATTCATTTGTCTTTACATTTTTATCCATCTCTGTCTATCATCTATCAATCTATCATCTCTATCTCTGATTGCTCATCTATCTATCTATCTATCTATCTATCTATCTATCTATCTATCTATCCATCTATCTACCTATTTCTCTATCTGTCTGTCTGTTTGTCTATCTATCTACCTACCTACCTACCTATCTATCTATCTATCTATCTATCTATCTATCTATCTATCTATCCATCTATCTACCTATTTATCTATCTGTCTGTCTGTTTGTCTATCTATCTACCTACCTACCTACCTACCTATCTATCTATCTATCTATCTATCTATCTATCTATCTATCTATCTATCTATATCATCTGCCCATCCAACCCACCAGTCTACCTATTCACAGTTTTGCAATCAAACCCTCTATCCATTAAAACTGTATGGGAAAGCACCAAAAGAGCCAGCCTAAGTTTCAAAGCAAAGGCATAAGCTGTGCAGCCACAGTAACCTTCGAGCAACCACTCAACTGTCAGCCTTGTGCTCTTGGTGAGCTCACTGCATCTTCACAAGGGCCCTGCCAGATCTCTCTTTATTGTTCTAGTAGGAACATTGAGGCACAGCAAGTTTAGATATTTTGCCAAGGTGGCTCAGCTAGCAGGAAGTGGAAGCTTAGCTGTGTTTTCCAGTGTCTACCACCCTAGGTTCTGGCCACCTTCAAGAAATTAACTTCTAAATTAATGTTACATTGCATTTTAGACACAGAGACTGGCTCATCCCAAAAGTCTTTGAGATTTCCTCCAAGGTCACATGGCCAGGGAGCATCATAACAGGTCTCCTGGAGCCAGCTTCATGCCTTGCTTGGGCTGAAAATCCTTTACTAACATCATCCCTCAGTGAAGATGGTGCTGCTGACTAAGTCCAGCTCTCTGGAAGAAAAACTGTGCAGTATTTGGCTACTTGGGGTTAATTCTGCTAGTGTTCATCCTCGGGGGCATCATCTCTCCTCAGAACAGGTTTGATACTCATGGCTTGTCTTCCAGGTCAGCCTGTGGAAAGTGTCTCATCCTCAGTACTGAGAGAGTCCGAGAAAACAGAAAGGCCCCTTGCAGAATGGCGTCTCCAGGGAACTCACACCAGCTTCCAGATGTGGCTGCTTCCAGATGTCTACTCTGGAGTCAGGAGCTAAGGGTTGCTCTGTTTTCCATCTTAGCCCCGCCCCCAGAAACTCCCCAGGCTTGTGCATCAGACACTTTAGCACGACGGGCAGGTTCTTGGTATAGTTAAGGGCAACAACAAGGCTTTTCACTGATGCACAACTGTTTCTGATTGTTGGCTGACAGTGGCCCAATTGTTGCTTTGCCTTGAGTAGGTGTCATGGTTTACATGTTCCATGATGACTATTTCCTAGAAACTAGGCTGATGGGACCTGAGTTCATGCTGATTTGAACCAGTGGTTGAGACCTGGTATAGGTGGGACCCACCCTCCAAGGGATCACAACTACTCCAGAGAGGGTGCTGCTTGAACTGTTAAATCCTTAAATATGACCAGACACCTCTTAAAACCATGATTGTTCTGGCTCGTTCCCCTCCTGGCCCAGAACCAGCGTTCACTCATGGCTAGGCTTTACTGTTATTGCCGCCGCCGTCGTTGTTGTTGTTGTTGTCGGTTGCTGTTGTGCTGTGAGTCCAGAGAGTATTTCAAGTCTGCCGTAGAGCGAAGGAGCCAAACGGCAGTGCCAGAGGCAGCTACGGGATCCTGTCTCTTGATGAAGTGTCATTAAGAGATGCCGTTGATGGTATTGGCAGCGTCATTATGAAGTCTGTTGGTGGTGGTAATCAGGCTGGCAAATTTGGAATTCAGAATGACACTTCTCAAGACAGTGGCAGGGCTTAGGCTGGCTCTGTGGTGCCAGGCTGTGGCTCGGGATCTAGGAAGGGCTGTGTGCCTGAGAAAGCGGGGTCTGAGAAGGGCCAAGTGCTCACCTTTGCCAGGGCCTGCTCAACATTGTCTGCCTCTAAGACTCAGTTTCCTGTTCCTGCCTGAGAGAGTCAGCACAGCAGTCCTTTGGTATCTACATTCTGGAGGGTCGGAATCCCGATAGATAAATGGAAGAAGCAGGAAACAGAGATTGTAAAGGAAGGGGTCAGGCTAGAGGTGATAGTGGAGATGCTCTCGAAGGATGCGCTGTGCAGGAGGGATGCTGGGAAGACTCTGCCATACTTTGGTGAAGGACGGCAGTCGTGAGCTGAGATGGTTAGGGGGGATGGTGGGGGTAGAGGTGGGTGTCACCATTGCCTGAAACATTTAGAGTCCACTTGCACTGATGATGTAAACATCTCCCATGAACTTGGAGGGGAAGCAACGACAACGGAAAGAGCCAGGCAAGGACCTTTCCAACCCCCAGGCTTGATGGGATGGGACAATCCAGACCTCAAGGCGTTCATCAAATGGATGAATGCTCAGCGCCATCCGTAGGCAGGAACCTGCCTTCTAGAATCTTGCAGCAACACCATTTCATATTTTAATGTGTCTATGGCCTTTCTTTCTTTTTTTCCCTTTCTTCCTTCTTTCCTTCCTCCCTCCTTCCCTCTTTCCCTCCCTCTATTCCTTCCTTTCTTTCTTTCTTCCTTTCTTTTTCCCCTTCCTTCATTCCTTTGCTCCTTCCTTCCTTCTTTCCTTTCTTTCTCTCTTTCTCTCTCCCTTCTCTTCTCTGTGCCTGGTATCTTTCCTGCCTGTCCAATAATTTCGACAGCATGACTTCCCTGTATTGGACACGGGCCTTGGCGTGGAATCATCACGGATGTCTTTTGGTTTGCTGCTCCTCAGCTTCCGGGGTGGAACCCGCTGGTCGGGGTCCGTCTCCGCCGCACTTGTCCCAGACAACATCTGAAACTGTGAAACAGACAAAGGTCTAACTGTCCAGCCAACATGATTCCATGATGCCAACATCTGATTTTTAAATTGGAACCAATTTCTAATAGTGGTGTTTAAGCCTGATCCCCAGTCATCCCCTGCCACCAAGAAGCCTGTCACTCAGCTCGCTCCGGTGTCTGAGTCTTTTATCTGATTCAAGTGTGCCTGTGTCTAGGGAGTAGGCTTGCACTCAAAATGTAAATAGGTAGGTTACTCTCCCTCTTAAAGCTATTACTGTGTCGATAGATGTCTGGTTATGGTTGAGGGTCTGTCAGCATTTACATCAGCAGCCTTATTTTCTGAGGCTTAAAATGCCATTAAAATCTGTTCAACTTGGTTGTTCAAATGGCCAAATTATCCAAATTTATTTTAGAAGCCTATTTGGTTCCTCGGTCATTGGGGAGCACACACACATATGCACACACACAAGTATGCACATGCTCAGTTACACATAGGCATGTTTGTGCACATGCATGTCCACATATATGTACACACACACACATGTACAAGTACACAGGCACGATTGCTGTTTCTTGAGTTCAGAACTCTAGGCAATGTTGCCAAGGCCACACAGCTGGTAGCTCACCTGGCTCTTAGTGTCACTGGCCAATGTGAGGGTTCACTGCTGAAGTCCGGTGCACATGTGGAGAGGCAGCTGCTACCATAAAGAAAGAGGGCACATTAGGGTCATTATCACTGCAGTCCATATTTCCAACTTTCTGAAGAGAGGCAAGGGAAAGATGGAAGGAGTTCATGTGGTCAGGAGCTGCATGTGAGGGAGAAGGGAGGAGAGAGGCAGATGAAGGAGAGAAAGAAACACACAGTGGGGGAGACGATGAGAGAGAGGAGGAAGACTAGAGAGCGGAAGGAGAAAGAGGAGACAAGATGAAGAGGAGAGGGAGAGACAGCAGAGAGAAAGAGGAGAGATGAGTGAGAGAAAGAAAACGGGCAGAGAGAAGGAAGGGAAAGTAGGACAGGACATGGCAGAGAGGAGAGGGAGGGAGAAAAAGAAGAGGACAAAGTGTAGAAGACGTGAAAGAAGAGAGACTGGGGGGGGGATAAAGGAAGGAGATGAGGAGAAGAGAGAGAGAGGGGAGAAGGGAAGAGAGGAAGAGACAGAAATATGTAAGAGACAGAGAGAGACATACGGGAAGAGGGAAGGAAAGGGAGAAGGAAGGGAGGGGGAGGGGAGGGGAGGGGAAGGGGAGTGGGAGAGAATGGAAAGAGGAGGGGAAGGGGAGGAGGGGAGGGGGAGGGGAGAGGAGGGAGAGGGAGAGAGGAAAGGAGAGAAATAACTTCCGTGTCAGGAGAGACACCTCAATTCCGGGGTATTCTGCTGTGAGAACTGAAGCTCCTCCCTCATGTGACGTATGACGAGGACACTGCACCGGGTCGAACAAGACGCCTCTTCCCTGTCCTCTTGGCATCTAACACACACGCCTGGCTCCCAGTCGGTTTTTTTTTAATCTCCCAGAGCCTCTGAACTCTTCACGGGGTCAGATTATGTGTCTCTAAAGCAATGACCTTTCAGAGCAAGACAGATAAGAGGGAAGCCATCTTTCCAAATCACACCCAGTAGTACAGTAGTTTTCAAATCAGGGAGTACGACTGTGGCCAATCTTGTCTGAAACTGGGGCTACTCAGTCCTCAGTCCAGCACTTGGCGAAGCCGGCGTGGACTCCACACCTTCTATTGAGAACACTATTATGAATTCAATGAATTCAAAACTTACCTGACTCCAGATTATACTCTGGCCATGAGTGTGTGCTTTTGCGTTTTCTTCTATAGGAGCTGACTAGTCATCTATATCATTTAGAAATGAAAAAAAATTATATCTTCCACATTTATTTGTGGCAATGTCTCCCATGTTTCTCCTGGTGCTGTCTTTGTAGCACCTCATGTCTTGTGCCGACTCAGTCTCTCCCTTCTTAGGCAATTGCCAAGAGGTATACCGTCCCCAGTATCTAACAGGATAACAAGTGCTTCTGCGGATGAAGGTGTGACTGGATGGAACAGGGCACCATCTTCTCTGAAGTCTGCCACTGCACCCTCTGAGGTCCTCACCCCTCCCTCTGTCTCCTGTTCCATGGTCCGCCACTGCTGTTTCTGCCCCGCACAGACTGGGGCGGGAACAACTCAGTGAATCTGTTTGCTGGGCTACCTCATCCGGTGAGCACTTTCAGGCATGGACTACCAAGCCGCCCATGATGAGCAAGAACAGATGTGGTCTCTTTCCTCATGGGAAGACAGACTGTAATTGAATAATCACACATGTGCAGCCGCCCATCCACACAAAGTACTGATGGGAAATTGCAGGGTGTTCTGAGAACATTAGTGTAGAGGAACCCACCCTAGTCTGGGGCTCAAGGGAGACATGAGTGACTGTGGGGGTGTGGGCAGAGGGGCAGAGGAAGAAAGAACCTTCTAGGCCACAGGGAACCGGGGCAAGGTGAGGATAGCACCGAGTGGCTTACTGGTCAGTCAGCTTTTATTCTCTCTACCTGAGTTTCTGTCTCTTTGACTCGGCTTTGCTTCCTCTGGTGAGATGTAGTAGGCCTGGCGTGAGCAAGGGCTTGGAGCTGCCTGTTCCAAGTTGTTTGCATGGAGGGCAGACATCTGGAACACACTTCAGCACAACCTTTAGTGGGAGACTTGGAGCAGCGCCTACCCACCTTTACACATACATCACATACACATACATCACATATACATGCATCACATACACATACATAACATACACACATATATCACATATACATACATCACATATACATGCATCATACACATACATAACATACACACATATATCACATACACATATATCACATATACATGCATCACATACACATACAAATACATAACACACACATATCACATACACATACATCACATACACATACATCCCATACACATGCACATACACATATGTCACATACACATACATCACATACAAACACACACACACACATATATATATACATCACATACACACACATATATCACATACACATACATTACATACACATATATCACATACACATATATCACATACACATACATCGCATACACATACATCACATATACACACACACACACACACACATATATATATATATATACATCACATACACACACATATATCATATACACATATACCACACACACATACATCACATACACACACATCACATGCACACACATACATGACATACACATACATCACATACACATACATATATATGGTTATATATGGTTAAGAGAACTTGCCATTTTTGCAGAGGCCCCAGGCTCAGTTCTCAGTACTCACATGGTGGCTTACCTCTGTCCTTAACTGTGCCCAGAAAACTCAGTGCTTTCTCCTGGCCTCTACAGGAACCAGACAAGTACATAGTGTAAACACACACATGCCGGCAAATACACATATAAAAATAAAAAATATGTATATATATTATGAATAAATATGTATACATCCTCAGATATACACATTCACACATGAGAACATTTTGACTGTACACAAACATACATTTGCACATGCACACACACACTCAGACACACACACTTATACACATGTACATATATACACACACTACACACAAACACACAGACATATATATATACACATACTGCATACAAAGACACCCACATATATATTCACACACACATGCACAGACTCATCCAGGTGCACACACATATATACACTGTATAGAGACAGATGCATATATATATTTACACACTCACACACACACAGACTCATGTATGCACACATACACACACACATACACTGCACAGACACACTCACATATCTACTCATACACAAACACATGTACAGACTCATACATGTGCACACACACACACACACACACTCATACACCACACACAGACACACTCACACACTCACATCAACTCATACATGTGCACGCACATTCTCATATGCTGCACATAAACACACAAGCACACATCTACTCACACACAATTAATTGGATTAATTCTTCCATTATCTTCTCTCATCCCTCTTCCCTCCCATTCCTTCCCAAGAACCTCCCCTGGCAGCTTCTTGTCTTTTTAAATTTTGTTTATTGCCTCGGGTATTTACTTGGGTCACCTGCATGAGCCTGGTTGGAGTTTATTACCTAAGCAAGGGCAACTTCCCAGGGTCTACGCCATCGAAGAAAGTGTCACCTATACCTCCTGGGGAGGGGTAAGGCCTCGTGACCCCCTCCTCCCTCTGCGGTGGCCTGTGTGTGGTCCTGTCTAATGTCACAAGCCAGGGAAGGCACCAGCAGCCTTGTAGAGCAGAGGGTGAGGGTGCTGCAGAAAACTTCACTTTTGCTCATGTCACTAAGCCACAGCCACCTGTGATTGGCGGCGTCATCCATTCCAGGCTGCTGTTGTGGCATCTCCAGCTTTGGTTTTCAATGGCCCACAGACTGTGTCTCTGTGATGTCCCATAGAATGGGTGGTGATAATCATTCCCTTCTTTGGAGCTACTTGTCTGTTTTACAAGGACCTTCCACCTAATATTGTCTGTCTTCCTTTTCCCTAGATTGACCCGAAATTCTGTCTTCTCATGTAGCCCGTGACTCCTTTCTGTGCCAATGGCTCCCTGTGTCCCGTGGACAGCATATCTTCCTTGAACAAACGGACGGATGATTCTACAGCAGCCTGTCCATTCTCACAAAGCATGTGCTGACACTCAGCCTACTCATCTGAAACTAGAACTGTCCAGAGCCTTACATGCTCCCAAAGCTTGGTGTTTGTTCAATGGCTAGGAGCCATTTTATTAATTATCTATTAGAGATGGGCTTTATGATATTTAACATCTTGATCATCATCCTGAGTTTATGTAGACTGGGGGCTTCTTTTCATCCCTTTAGAATTCATCAAATATGTGGTGTATGTGATGCAGCTTGGATGTTTTGAGGAAAGAGGGCCTTGGTAATAGAAAGAACACATTTGTCCTCAGTGACCTTGATTATCAGAAAATAAACACATGCGTTCTGCAGTCCGGGAGGGCCTCCTTGCTGCTGTGCCTTTTGACACAGTTAATCTCGACAATAAACTTTCCCTGAACTGGGTTCCCAAATGTTCCTGGGGTTACCTAAAATTTGGGCTTTGGAAACCACTTGCTAGAAGGATGTCATAAGTTTTCGTGTCTCTGGGCTGGACAGCAACCTGGGGCCACTGAAAGTGCCAAGTCCCAACAGGGGGACCTGGGTTTGGCTTCAGTCTGTTCTTCACCCTCCTTTCAATTTTCCTGCCTCCTTCTGGTATGACAGCCAAGAATCTTTGAATTAACATTTCACTGCCCTTTACCCTCCTTTCCTCCTTCCCTCCCTCCTGTCTTCCCTCCGTCCCTTCCCCCTCCCTTCCTTTCTTTCCTCCTTCCATTCTTCTCTTTCTCCATTCCTCCTTCCCTCCCTCCCTCCCTCCCTCCCCCTCTCTCTCCTTCCCTCCCTTCCCCTCTCTCTCTTTCCTTCCTGCCTTCATTGAGACCCTTGTTAAAGAGCCCAAGTAGACACAATGCAAGTGTGACACAGAGAGAGGCTCAGGCTTGGGCTTAGGCTCAGGGACTGCAATTGAGTTTCCCTGTGTGCCATGACATTCACAACCTTTTTTGCTGCTGTGACCAAAGGTTCCACAGCTTTTGAAAATAGTACCACAGCTGGGGGACCAAGTATTCAGAGACTTATGCCTGTGGGGAACATTTCCTATTACAGGCACAAGAAGCACCCCTTCAATGACCTGTCTTACCCCCGCACACTATTACTGAGCTGTGTAATAAGGAAGTTTCCTTCAGAAGTGGGGGAATACCAGGAGAGGATGTGGCTTAGCCTAGACAGCCTAGGGTGACGTAAGAGGCTTTAATATTTCTGTTGTCTCTTCCTCCTAAGCACCAGGCATCTGATACTGGGCTCAGATGCTTCTACAAGGTAGAGCACTTGGAAAGAGCTCAAGGGTTACTGGGAATCAAAAAGCATGTGTAAGTGATGGAGGGCTTGGTGCAGTGTAACGGGGGGGGGGGGGGGGGGGGGAGATGAGCATGCCAAAGGTGTCAGACAAAGAATTTGGCTTGTGAGCAGGCAGGATATCTGAGGCTGGCACCCATCCTGTTGAGAACACCGGTTGTGACATGCTGGCCACATGTAGCAGCCTTTCAGATTGGTAGGACAATATCGAGGAACAGGGCACCAGCCCCACAGGGAGGGAGACTCCTTTCCAGCTGAGGACTTAGCATCCATTGGTTGGGTGGCTATGAGAGGCCACCATCTTGGGGGGCGTGGTCCTAAAGCAGCAGACGGAGGAAAGCAGGGAGTCCCTGACCTAAACTTGGTCTCTCCGAGGAAGGGCTTCCCGAATTCCCACGGCAGAGTTATCTTGAGACCATTTCCCCAGGGCCCCCGTACGCCATGATGTGCCTGCTGTCTGTTCTTACAATGCATAATGTCCCACCGTCACTGAAATGCCGGCATGTCCACAAAGCATGCCCACGCTCACTGGTCACGCAGGCAGTGACTCTCGTGTTCGTCCTGTGTCTGGACAGTCCCAGTCTTGTTCCGTGACTGAGTCACAGGGTGGGATAGCCCTGCCTGGTTCGGCCTGTAACGATTAAATTGAAGTGGAAAGTAGGCACTTGGGGAGCTGAAGCCCGGATGATTCCCAGGAGTTCAAAGGTCAGCTTGGCTTCTGTAGGGGGTATCAAGCCAACTTGGGCTACAGCGTGAGAATGTGTCTCAAATCACTGAAGGGAGGAAAATAAGAAAGTGTGGCCGGTAGAATGCGTAGACACAGGACCACGGGGTGGATTCGTGGGCGAAGAAATTGCCTTGCTGGTCTAAGGAGCCACGTTTGTTCCTCGGCACCCACGAGAAAAACGAAACATGACAAAACAGTCATTGTTAACATTAGAAGCAATTTACAGCTAGTCTCCGAATCCAGCGATGACGTCATCCCTAGGCGACTTACGTCATTCTCTAGGCACGCCTCACCCGCGTCACCTGCATGAGTCTTTGAGAGCATTAGCTGGCATCTACCTCATGGACCACATAGAAGACAGAGACCTCGACCCTTGCTCTCTTTCTTCTTCCTTGCTTCTTACCCCTTTAATAAAGGAACTGTGCTGACTCAGTGTGATCTATTCAGTAGCAAGCCACCTTTCAATTACAGCCATGGCCACATGTGAGGTCCCAAGCAAGCCAGAGACTTGTCGAGGTTCTCCAGGTAAGGAGAGACTTACATCCACGTCTCTCTGAAGTTGGAGCTGAACCTGTTGGCCACTAACTTGTCCTGTCTCATCCAAGGTGAACAGTCTTCTGCTAAGGCAGATGTGGTGCGTTGTGCAATGGCCTTAGGAAAGTCCTCCTGGGGTCAGAACATGGGACAGTCCCATCGGGGGTGGCCCATCATCGAGCCTTGGTCTTTTCAGGTTCCCAGAACAAGTGACAGTTCATGTTTGCGTCTGCTACCCAGTTCTCTCGGTCACACAATCTGTGCAGGGCGTGGCTGTGAGTTCCAGGGCTCTCAAGAGTGTGAAGGAGAGGTTGTGATCTATAATGCATTAATAGTCTCAGTTTATGCACAGACTTCGTGCTAACAGAAACCCCACTTTACATTTCCTCCTCCCGAGAATTAATCTTGAATTGTGCTAGTTTTGAATTACTTGAGGCCTTCGGGAATAGGCCTGTATCCCTTGCAAGAAAATTAATCACCCTGTAAATGACTTAACCCGCCTCTCAGGGCTTCTCAGCAGAGATTGAAACTGGAATGCCAAGTGCGCGCCTCAGACCAGCCTCCACAACACTTGGCCTCTTTCCTTCCTGCGCCCGTTCCAAGCCACCCACTCCCTCCGAAGCCAGCCTCAGCTCTCCAGTCCCCTCTTCCTCCTGCCTCTGGTTCCAAACACTCTCTGAGGCTCTTCATCAAATGCCAGGTCTGGGGGCTCGAAAAGTTGAATTTACACCACAAACGTCCTTGACTGATTCTGGGAAGGGTGCCCTTGTTCTCTCTCCCCTTTCTCTCATGTTTGAGGCAGCACAGAGCACGGTGCAGACACAGTCCTTTCACTGAATGGACGCCCACTAGAAAAACCACTTTAAAGATGTTTATACAGCTTGTCAACTGTGCTATACCTTTGTCCTTCAGACGCTTGAGGGACCCTGACTGTGTTTTTGGTCTGAGTTTGATCTCTCCACCTCTCCACAGCCCCCAGAATGTGGAATCCAGGTTGTCTTCATGTCCTGTTGCTTTCTTGGTCAAGGATACCACTTTGTAGCAGAGCATCCCAACATGAAGGGTGGTGATGATGATGATGGTGGTGGTGATTTTTATTAATCTATTTATTAAAGCAGAAAGACATTACTGAAAACCTGTAATAGCAGATGGCACCTAGCTCTTCATCTTCAGGGGAGGATGCTGAGTGTCTGGGACAGTCAGAGTCCCTGGTCGAGCAAAGGATACAATTCTAACGATTCAGGTAGGAAGATTGTCTCTGTTTTTCTGCTCATCCAGGGTTATCATACTACTTGGTAGCAACCTGAGCCTTTTAGCTCAGGTCCTTGGGGAAAAGACAAGGGAAATTTTTTTTTCAAAACTCTGTATTAGCTGCCTTAATGAACTGAGACCCTCCGGGTGGCTTAAATGGCAAGTTTGTTAATGACCCCCAGTTTCCAGGGGGGGGGCATGTCTTTAGACAGAAAATGAGCTCCCTATACCTAGCCTGCCACAAGCCCAGCTTAGCCACACATCTGGTTGGGGAGTACCTTTGAAACTCCCCATACACTGGAGAAGACCCACTAGCCCACCCTACCCCCTCTTTCAAATAAAAAATGGAAAGTCTAATTTCCACTCAGCATAACACTATTTCCCCCATCATAAACAACAATAACAACAACAAAACAACAGTCAGTCAAACCCTCCTCGGTGCAGATCTCTCCGGGTATCTTTACAGTGCTGGGAGCTGAGTGTGACAGGCTAAGATGCAGGAAGAGTTGGTTTTCTTGAGATGTCCCTGTCCTGCAGTTTTTTTGTCATGACTCTCTTGTATGTCTGTGTCCCAAACTTCTCTTACGGAGACACCAAGTCGTGGCTCAGGGCCCACCCCAGTGACATTTTAACAGAATCACCTCACAAAGGATTCTTCACATTCAGGATCTGAGGGACTGGGAAGGAAGGCCTGAGCATAGGGAGGCTAGAACTCCGCCTACAGTAGTCTGCCCTCTTCCCCTCCACCACGTTTCTCCTGCCTACAAAATACAGCGGCATCTCCCAACAGCTCTTGGAGTCTAAACCTACGCTAGCTCAGCTCTGGTCTAAAGTCTAGTTAAAACATCAAATGACACAGAAGGCAGAGGTGCTAAGGTTGACTTTTCTCCAACAGCCATCAGGGATCTCCAACAGGAGTCATGCTTGGCAGAGATGTCAGTGATAAGTATGTTCTTACCAGCTGTACGTACCAGGCAGACTAGACAGAAGAAACGCACAGCCAAGTCCAAGCAGAAAAACAAAACAAAGACCACCCTCTACTACATTTCTTCCTCGAAGTTCACCTGTTTCCCACCCAGGCATACCTATGATGGTGCCTCATCATTTCCCAGCATCCTCTCAGAAGCTGGGTACCACACACCCGCACATCCTGATTCCCAGTTATCATTGTCTGGCTTGAGTCTCATCCCACCCTTGAGCGTTACCACAGTCTCCGTTCAGAAAAGAATGAAAAGTAAGATCCGGAACCAGGAACGCAGAACTCGGTCAAGGCGTGGCCCCAGGGCTCTTAGCCATCCTCCAGCCCCGTCGTCATAGCTGAGGTTAGCTATTTCTAGGAGTCAAATTTCTCACCTGTGGTGTCAGGAATGTTCATTCCCCGACCCTTATAAGGGATAAGATGACAGACATGTCATAACCATTTCTGAGTTCCTGTAGCTAGGGCCACCGCCAGGCACTCAGCACACACAACAAGCATTTGCTGATGTAAATGGGGAAGGCTCTGAGCCACTCTGAAAAGATGAACCAATTAAAACTCTAATCTCTCTGGAGACCCCCACTGGGCACGATCCGCCAGCCCCTGCTCCACATCCTGGAAGCCTCAGGAAACTTCTGTCTGTCTTAAATAGACCGCTTTTGTTTTTGTGTTTGAGGAAGTGCCTCCACTGAGCCTGTAATTCAGGTCCTGAGCAGACTTCTTAAGAAGGAGCACAAGGCCTTGAAAGTCGCCCCATGTCCTTTGTTGAATGTCCAGCTCTTTACCTTCACGCGGATTCTCGGTGCTAAAATAAAAGGATTTCCCTTGCACAATCCATAATGTCCGCTGGCGGTAGTGCCTGTTGATTCCCGCATCACTTCTGCCAGCACGCGACGATTGTGGGCTGTCAGGTTCTATCGCCCCCCCCCCCCCCAGACTTCTGTTGGGTTTGAAAACTGGAGGTTAGAAATCAGTCTAGAAAGCTATTCTCTCATCTAATAAATTTAGCCATCTTTTTTGCTTGCAGCAGCATGTGTGTGTGTGTGTGTGTGTGTGTGTGTGACAGAGGCAAGCTTGCACAAGCATACCTGGGTGCTGGGTGAAGAACAAGGCTCTGCTTTGATTCCTGCAGCTCCTCCTGTCCATTTCTCTAGACCACATGTGTCTCGACACCTGCCAGAGTCAATGTGAGATGTCTTACTTTAGATAAAGGCCGTAGGCTTTTAGAAGTGAAGTATGTAGTGTGCCCTTCCTGTGGATAAGCAGTCCTGACATTGCCTATAACTTGTTTTATGATTCTCTGAATGAAAACCTATTGACATAATATTCAATAAATGGAAATCTTATGGCTGCTTTCTCTTACCTCAGGTCCTGTAGCACACAGGAAGTATCGATCACTCTGTTAACTACACGTGTTCCTGAGAGGCCATGTGGTGGAGAGCAGAGGCACCAACTTTGGGTTGTATTTGCTAATAGACTGTGGCAGAATTTATGTTCAACAAATCACCAGTAAGAGCTCGTGAGCGGCGAGCTCACCTCTGTGGAACCACTCACTTTCTCCTCCGTAAAAAGCCTTGCACCAGCAGATGACCAGAGGACTTTAAAACGTTCATTTCCCCATTAGTCATTGCACAGAGGGTCCCTAAATGGGATTAGACCACAGCCGCAGCAGCCTGCTGGCATCAATGGCCCCTTCCCTGCTTTCCTCTATGAAAATTACAGCCAACAGTACATTTCCAAGGCTGGGGAGAGGTCGGTTTCTTTGAGTCACGTCCTAAGTTCCAGGGCTGACGTGACCTGTATTCTGACTTTGTCTCATTGTCAGAGGAGTTGGCTGGGAAGCAGACACCAGTAAGGAGGGATGATTTTGTGGTTCCCTCTGTCAGTGTGACAGCCCTAGATGTAAAGAGGTCAAGCACAAAGCTAAGGTGATGCTGAGGCACAGACACCCTGGTCTTTTCTTACTGCAGGAGGAGGTTTTGGACAGCGTGCAGCTTCTGAGGACAAAGCTAGTGTTCTCTGTCCACCTCTGCTCTGTGGCCTGTCTTCTGTTCCTCATCATACTGACAAGGCTATGTAGGCAATGATCTCTTTCCTAAGCCGAGAGCCCCAAGCTGAGATGTCCCAGGCATGGGACACTTGAATGAGTCCGGCTTAGCGCAGCTTGGGTGACTTCCTCCCTTGGGAGAGGACTGTCCTTGGGATATATAGGTCTGTGATCAGGTTAGAAAGGTTGGTGGGTAAATGAGCAGGTGGGCAGTGCATGGCCAGTGACAACAACCCAAGAGGGAGCACTAAGGAAGAACAGGGTGGCCTGGGAGAACACTAGGGGAGATCAGGTAGCCCAGAGGAGCCTAGTAAAAATTAGAAGAAGGGGGGCTGTGCGCAGTAACAGCAGTGCACTATCGGGTGTCTTAGAAGTATGTCCTGAGGTTTAGAAAGTACCTCATTTATGAGGTGTTAGGTGTCACACTACTGGAAAGTTGGTGGTCAGAGGCAGAAGGGAGCAGCAACACAGTAGACTCTGTATCGAACACTGCATGTGGAGACTAGGTAGGACCCAGCAGCGCTCGCCCTTGACATAAACACACCGTGTAGCCCAGACAGTGCTATAGTGAGAACCCTGTACCGTGTCCTATGGGTACCATGAGCACCTGCTGGAGGGGGTGGGGATGGAGACAGCCCTAGGAACAGAGAGGACAAGGAACTGACATTCTGGCATGTCCTCTCTCTCTCTCTCTCTCTCTCCTCCTCTCTCTCTCTCTCTCTCTCTGTGTGTGTGTGTGTATGTGTGTGTGTATGTGTGTGTGTGTGCACAGACACCATCTACATGGTAATTGCATTGACACAATTTATGCTCTATCTATCTATCTATCTATCTATCATCTATCCACTCATTCACACACCCATCCATCCATCCATCCATCCGTCTGTCCATCCGTCCGTCCGTCTGTCCATCCATCCATCCATCTATCCACCCACCTACTTATCTACCTATCTACCTATCCACCCATTTTGGTTTCTTTAGACAGAGTTTTCTGTGCTACCCTGGCTGTCCCAGAACTCACTCTGTACATCCAGCTGGCCCCAAACTTAGAGACCCACCTCCTGAGAGCTGGGATTAAGGGCACGTGCCCCTACCACCCAGCCCCATTTGTCATTTTTAAAGATTTATTATGTATTTGCATCTGTGCTTGTGTCCACAGAAGCCAGAAGAGGGTTTGGCTCCCCTTGGGCTGGAGTCCCAGGCAGTTGTGAGAAGCTGAACATGGGTGTTGGGATGCTGACATCTTCAGCAGCAGCCTGGGCGCTAACCACTGAGACACCTCTGCAGCCTCACCTCCATTTGTTTTAATCACTTGTTTTGTTTTGATAAACACTTCTGTAAAAATGCCTTCAACTGAATATTCGATGATAAGTAGTAAACTCCCCTCTAGGAGTGAAATTATCAACATAAATAAATAAATACTTGGTCTTCTCCCTTCTGGAGCTTGATTCTAGTCTTGATTAATGAGCATTTTCCCTGACTGCTAAAATTCACCAAGCCCATGAGCTCCTTGCGGTAGCAGGGTGGGTGTGGGGCTCCCAGAGTGGTCAAAGGTTTCCTTGCTCCAAAACAGTTAAGGATAAAAATACAACTCCTTAATTCATTATAATTTAATTTTTTTGTTTAGAATTACCAATAAGGAATGGAATTGACATATTTGGTCAGTTATGAACGCATACTTCAAGGTATTTATTTATGAATGTTGCTGAGAGAGAGAGAGAGAGAGAGAGAGAGAGAGAGAGAGAGAGAGAGAGAGAGAGAGAATGTGTTAATCTGTTGATCTGTTGGCTGTCTTTATGTCTTTGGGCCACTGATGTTCTTCACTGATGTGCACACAAACCACTCCTTTGCCTGGTATTTGAATTTTGATGGTGGTGGTCCTTGAGGAGACAATTTGAAGTCTTTATTTGGCCAGCTGTAGTAAGGATTTCTGCTAAGGGTTCTTGACATTGTCAGTTTGGGATGCTAGAACAAAATATAGGAACAACAAGGGATTTTTTTCTTCACAGTTTGGGTGACTGGGAAGTCTGTGGTCAAGGCGGCAGCTGGCACAGCATCTGTTGAGTGACAGCTTTGGCTCCCACTGCCTCTGTCGTTCTGATCCAAGCATGTAAGGTTGGAGGCGTCTCTTGGACACCGTTTCTGTCAGTGGTGAGCACAAGAGCCCCTGATCCTTTAGGGACCTTGACTCAGAACAAATGAGAGTTTGTGGCCCCAGTGCCAAAAGTTTCAGGACTTGCCAGTATGTTGGGGTAGGGTTGGGTTATTAAGTATAGGAAGAAAGAAAGGCACAGGAGAAGAGGGGTCATGCAGGCAGCAGAGACCCCTCCCCTTCCTCAGGTTCCCCTAAAGCCCCTTGTGTCCAACTCTCACTCAGTCCCCCATCAGGAAGGCTCCACTCTTTCCCAACTCCCTCCAAAATCCTCACCTCCCATTTCATGCCCTTGGGATCAGACACGTATGAGTCCTGTCAGGACACAGCCATTCCACAATCTCACCCCAGATGTGATGTCTACGCGGTCTTTTTACGCTTCCAGCGTTTTGGTACCCAGCTATGTCCCACCTTTCTGGGTCAATCTCTGGTTCCTAAACTCTGATTTAAATATGACCTACCCAAGGTGAGTTGGGAGCAAGCTATTGATTGTGCAAAATGCTGCTTTCCAACTTCATCTCCAGGATCATTAGTCTCTGAGGGATTTGACTGTGACTACTATTGCCTTCTCTCTCTTTTATGGGTCTGAGGATCAAGCCCAGGGCCTGACACGTGATAGACAAAAGCTCTGTCTCCACGGTGCATCTCAGCTGCTCTTGTCTGAACCTAAGCACACAGACAAGACTATTCAGTGTGCGTCACACACCTGGAGTGGTTATTAACATGGTGTCCTAACTCAGCACATGTAATACACATTTTCTTTGGGTCTTAAGAACACATGCATGATTTATTTAGTCTGAGTGTGGGTATGAGCACATGAATGCGGTGCCCAATGAGGCCAGAAGAGGGCGCTGTTCGGAATTTTAGGCGGCTCAGGCTGCCCAGTGTGGGCGCTGGGAATGCAATTCTGTCCTCTTGGAGAATAGCAAGTGCTCTTCACCACGGAGTCATCTTTCCAAATCTATTCCTGTCATCATCATCATCATCACCACCATCACTAGCAGCAGCAACAAAATACTCTCACTGCACTCCGCTTCAGTTTCTTTAGAAACATCTCAGATCACCTTCACCTACTCCGAATTAAAAAGAAAATGGCATTTCAGCTGGAACGGTATTCATCATGAATATTAATCGAGTAGAAAGGCCCCGTTGTCTTTTCCATAGTAAGGAAGCATGGCATGGGGGTTTTGAATAGTCAGCAGGCTAGTGTTGAATGTAAGCAAGGAAAAACGAGGATGGCTCCACGGTATAAATCCACGCAAGCATGGTATTCTCCATACCATCAGGGAACGCCAAAGGCACTTGAACTTGTGTAGCATGTTATGAGGTAAAACATTTCAAGTCATAACAGAAAGGATGAACGTTTCTCGGTTAGTTGTTTTTGTTGGTAGGTGGTTTAGATTAGTCTCGGACGTTAATTTATATTCGGGTACTTCTGGATGTGGCCTGTGCTACCCTGTTCCCCCTCGCCACCCCCCTACCCCAGTTTCATCCAGACTGTTCTGTTCTGAACTGGCTTGACGCTCTGCGTAGTTTCCCATCCCTTAGTGATGTAACACTTAGCTCACGATTCAGGAAACAAGTGGTTAGATAGGAGGAGAAAGATTCTCTAACCCTTCACCTTTCTGTCATGTGTGATTGGTGATCACAGTCCCTGGTTCCCAGTACTGTCTGAGTGTGCTGGCCAAGACCTGTGTCCACCCTTGTTCTTACTTAGGGGAGAATTCGGGCATGTTCCAGCCGTCCATGGATGCTCGCTGTTGCTGGAGAACCCATCTTTAGCCTAGGAAGGGAGGGAGTGTCTCGCTCATTCCCAAATGCATCAGAATGTATACGCTTTAAGGCATGTCTGTTGAATACATAGAATTGATCTGGGCTGTCTCTGAATACAGCCTTGTGCACGCACATTTTAAAAATTAGCTTTAGTGTCTTATTGTGATGTGAGAGGTCAAATTATTAGATCCTTAAAGTTAAACCTCCTTAGACTCTTGCAAAATATTTGGGATTCTTACTGTGTGTCTAAATTTATTTGATGTAAACTAACAACTGTTTCTTTATAAATAAATCACATATGCAATTAATTACATATTGTAACGATTATTAATTATATAAATATAGTACATTAAGTACATAAAATAATCTCACGTGTGGTTTTTGTGTCATGTGAGGGCTAATCTTGGTTGTCAACTCGACACACTGAGTCTCTCTATTGGAAGGAACCTCAGATGAGGAATCACTTCCATCAGATTGGCCTGCAGTGTATTGTTTTGATTGCAAACTGATGTAGGAGGGTCCAGCTCACTACATGCAGTACCATCTCTATGCAGGTGGGTTCGGCCCATACAAAGTCACTAGCTACACATGTGCCAGGAAGCATCATCCCTCCACGGACTCTACTCAGCTCCTGCTCAAGTTCTTGCTCTGACTTCCCTCAGTGATGGAGTGTGACATGGAGTCGGAAGATGAAATCAACCCCTTCCTTCCCAGTTTGCTTTTTTTGCTCATGGTGTTCATTGGGGCAGCAGAGAACAAGCTAGGACAAGCTGTCTATTGTGGGCTTGATGAGGGTCGAACTGTGTGAATTTGTACACATTGCTTTGCATGCTTTTTATCAAACCATAGGCAAAAGTAACCCTTGAAACTGCAGAGAACTAGCAAGTAATTTTCCATAATATTCTTTTGAGAGATGTGTGTGCGTGTATGTTGACAAATCTTTTTCCATATTTCCCAAAGCTGATGATTTGCTAAAGTTTGCTAATCCTTACACACGTTTTTGCTATTTTAATTTCCCGGAAAATCTTAGAACTCATCACCCTTCCCAATGACTTTATGTAAGGCATGCATCTATAATTTTCTAATGTTTAAGTCTCTTCTGATACGATCTCTAATTTCTCAATCCAACTCTGCATATTTATTCATTTGTTTGTTTCTTAATTTGGATTTAATAATGGTTTGTCTATTTTATTGTGTCTTCCTAAATACCAGTTCTCATGTTTATTTATTGATGGCATTATGTGTGGTGGCAATTAATTAATCTCAAAATTTATTGCATTTCCTGCTTAGCTTCTTTTGTCCTTAGATTTGTTTTGTTTTCATTGAAATGATTTTTAAATTTACATCTTTTATTTCAGTATTTTAAAATTTCTATGTATTTTCTATTTTTACTGAACTGACTTAGACTTTGTCCTTAAATTATTGTTTTTTTTTTTGTCTGGAATAACTTATTTTGGTTAACTACTCAGTCACTGTGAGCGCATCTACAAAGCACATTTGCCACAGTGAACATCATAGTAGCATATATTTTTGCATGTCAGGATGTCTTTTCCTTTATGTATGGTCATTTGGCTGGGTATAAAATTCTTGAGTCAATCCACTAACTTCTCACACGCAGTAGATTCCCTTTCATTCTTTTTCTAGCGATGACAAATTTTGACGTTTCCTAACAGCCATGTTTTTGTTTTTTCTTATAAGTAATTTCTATCTCCCAAAATGTCAGGAAAAATAATTCCTTCAAAGAAAAGACTAATAAATTAACTTCCTTAAAAATGGTAATTTTAGTTGTGAAGTTGTTTGGACATCTTTTGAGGAACATACTCAATGTTTCTAGCTCTGATTCTTCTCTGTGCTTTGATCGGCTCCTCTCTGTTGGCTCCGGCCTCACCCTGCACCCTGTGCATGTTGGCTTTGTACAAAGGTTCCGGCCTCACCCTCTGTTCTGTGGATGCTGGCTCTGGACGCAGGTCTTCGCTCTAATTCACACCTCCAGCCCTCCTCAAATGGTTTACCTTTCACGCCATTTGTCTCTAAGCCCAGAATCCATGCACTCTTTTTGCAATAACTAAATAAAAGGTATGTTCAGTTATGAAGGCCAGACAATCCATGTTGTCGCCTGCCAACTCTCTCGTAGGGGGCACAGCAAACGGCCATCGACATGCAGAAACAATTCGGCGAGGCTTGTTTCAATAAAACAAACACAAACAGGTGGTGGGGTGAACTTAGCCTGCAGGCTGTAATTGGCTTACTTCTACCATAGATCCTGAAGAGCTTTCTTCGGGTTGCTGATTACCAACAATCTTGGTCAATGCAGTTGGGTTCCTGTTGTTGTTCTTGTTTGCTGGTTGGTTTTCTGATTCTCTTGGACATAGTCAATGAGAGAGGGTGCAGAATTAGGCGGCCTGAAGTGAAATATTCACACCTTTATTTAGCACGTACAAAGGGGCGTGCTGGAAACACAAATGAATGGAGTTGATGGGTATAAGGTTTGCAGCACAATCCCTGGGACACTGTGAGTCCTTAGCAAGAACCAACTGTTATTCATTCCCTCTTCTTGACACCAGGCCTGTCGGGTGGCTCCGCAGCTGACGGGCTGTCACAGACGCCTCATCTTGGGGACTGCCATCTTCTTTTGATTACCTTTGATTCAGAACCATTTGCAGGCTTTAATCACTTGGTGGTCAAAGTCCCCCCAAAGTCCCCCATGGCTGCCTCCTATGCAGACAGGTAGGAAAGAGATAGATTCCCTTATGTGACTCAGCTTTGAGGTGTAAGTGGGAGCCTGGCTGGCCCATGCCCAGCAGTGCAGCAGCGGATAGAGACTGTCATTTTCTAGATCCTCTCTTCTGTTCAGGAGCCACTCCAGCCATGGTGAGGGTCTTCTGTCTCTATTACTTTACCGCCCAGGACACTCACTCCATGCTCTCCCTGATGAACCCTATAGTCATAAGGGCTTTCTCATGTTCTCCAGCCTTGAGACAGATGCAGTGCCTCCCCCCCCCCCCGTGTGTGTGTGTGTGTGTGTGTGTGTGTGTGTGTGATGCCAGACTGGAAGGCTGTGTAGCAAGCTGACCCACCAGGAGGCTTCACCATATGACTGAGCCAAAGGCAGCACCTGGGCTGTGACTCTGGAGCAGGGGGAGGGGATATGGCTGCAAGAGAAGATTGGGCTGAAGCCATGAGAGGTGTTCTGTGCCCCGGGGTTGCGCTGCAGAGGAGGAGCTGCTACATGGCTGTCACTGCCACTTGCTTAGGCCTGGAGAGCCATGCCTCCCTGTCTGGACTCCAGAGTCACCACTTCTGAACTCTTCTGCCATTGTTCCACTGTGCTCTTGTGACTCGTCTGAAGTGACATTGTGCTTTTGAGGAAGGTAGGAAGCCACAGAAGGCTAGAAAACTCCCCCCACCCAAGGGGAAAGGCAGAGATGCACAGGTGTTAACAACAGCAGCTGTTTTTTTTTTTTTTTTTTTTTTTTTTTTTTTTTTTTTTTTTTTTTTTTTTGTGATGACACAATCAGCTGCAACAGATTCTTTACTTATTTCCCCACCGACCCCAGCCCTTTGGGGAGGCACTGGGGAGATCTGAGCTTTGGCAAAGAAAACCTTTACCGAGTATGTGCTCCACTAACCCTAAGGCCGAGTGACAGGGCCATCCTGTCTAGGGGAGAAACATTAGAAGCCCTTGGGTAGTTACAGAGAAGGCAACA
The DNA here is from genome assembly GCF_963924665.1 of Micromys minutus. NCBI lineage: Eukaryota > Metazoa > Chordata > Mammalia > Rodentia > Muridae > Micromys > Micromys minutus. The sequence continues at coordinate 248,543,832 of NC_137969.1, forward strand.
AGGGTCTTGTCTTCAGTAGGCCCTCTGAAGATCTACCTCACAGTGATGGGGCCCCCGTGGTGACTATGAGTGAAATGTCTGTGTCTCCACTCACAGATTCTTGCAGCAGCAAACACCTAGAGGAAGCAGTCAGACTCCAGCCCTGGAGAACAGGGACAAGTGCCTGTAGCATATTGCCTCACTCGACTGGCATCCTAACTAGACAGCTTTAGTTTTAGCATAAAATCCATATTCTACACCCTTATGGAGCAGAGAAGCTAGCTCTAAAGCTGCCCCCGTGAGCATCAAGCAGCATTAGAATACATTAAAGAGTTTAAAGATTCCCAGGCTTCCTAGGGCCCTTCTTCAGGCTCCTCTGGTTTCCCTCACTCCTTTAAAAAAAAATGCATAGGGAAAAATTGCAAAAAGGGAGTGGCCAAAACCCAAACCAGTCATAGCAACTCACTTGGAAGCAGCTGTCTGCCTCCTCACCATTGTGGATTTAACTAGGGGAGAGGTCCTTTCAGGATGCCTGGCACGAATGGGTGTACCCTCCCTGAAATTTGTAGTCTTACAATGTGGTTTCTCTAAGGTCGGCTCATGCACTGGGAGTCATCCCTGCTCCTAGTGGATGACAAATCCCACTTTGGTCCAGCAATGTGACCAAAAAAAAAAAAAAAAAAAAAAAAAAAAAAAAAAAAAAACCGTCTCAAGGAGGGCATCAGACTTGTGCACTCTGGTGTTTGGAATTTAAGTAAGATCTGTAATTTCCCCCTCGCATTTCCTCTGAGAAATTAGCTATTCTATTCACTGAATAAATTTTCAGGTTTTGCTCGCTCGACACTCAGGGTGTTGAATTTTTTATGACAAAAAATGCTGTAATAATTGTTGAACAGATGTAAGTGTTGGAGACTAGGCTCTGGCAGACCTCACGAAACCTCGATTAACAATTTAACCCTGTCATCGCTTCTGTCCGCCCTGGGAGGGGGAGGAGGTGCGGTGTGAATTGTGTCATCCAGAGGGTGCACAAAAGCAAAAAGAGACTTTTTCTGGGGAGATAGGGTGGCTGCTTTAATGAGCTCTTCTGTTTGGCTAAGGAAGGGCAAACTCCATTAATTTGAGCCCTGAAAGTACCACAAACCAAGTGGGCTGGGCGGTAAAGTAATAGAGACAGAAGACCCTCACCATGGCTGGAGTGGCTCCTGAACAGAAGAGAGGATCTAGAAAATGACAGTCTCTATCCGCTGCTGCACTGCTGGGCATGGGCCAGCCAGGCTCCCACTTACACCTCAAAGCTGAGTCACATAAGGGAATCTATCTCTTTCCTACCTGTCTGCATAGGAGGCAGCCATGGGGAACTTTGGGGGGACTTTGACCACCAAGTGATTAAAGCCTGCAAATGGTTCTGAATCAAAGGTAATCAAAAGAAGATGGCAGTCCCCAAGATGAGGCGTCTGTGACAGCCCGTCAGCTGCGGAGCCACCCGACAGGCCTGGTGGCAGTGCGGAGGCTGCCAAGAGAACCGCCTGAGGAGGCTGCCACCAAGACAGATGTCACCGTGAGGAGAGCGAGCTTCCGTCGCTTTCGGCAGGGCCTGATGGAGCAGGAAGTAGTAGTACATGTGCCACTTAAGAGAATAATAATGCTAATAACACAGGGGGCTGTGCAGGGGGGCATCTGGAGAAGAGAGATGCTGAGGAGACAGGGAGGAAAAATGGGAAGATCTGTCATGATGCTTAGTGGGAAGGAAGTGAATTAATGACCTTCCTGAAATGAATGAATGTGTACGTATCTCTCTCTCTCTCTCTCTCTGTGTGTGTGTGTGTGTGTGTGTGAGAGAGAGAGAGAGAGGGGGGGGGGAGAGAGAGAGAGAGAGAGAGAGAACACATTGTGCACAAATGCACACAGAGAGGTGGCTAGGCTTTCGAGGAGGGGACAGCACCTAGGGATCATAGAAGTCATGGTTTGCAAGAGGCCTCCTTTTATTCTTTTTAGGAATTAACCTTTTGTTTGCTGGGTGGTGAGTGTAGTCTGCAGGCTTGAGTGGTGCATGTGGAGCCCAGGAGGTGAGGAAGATGAAGGCAAGTTCCTTTTGCTCTTCTCCTGTTTGGTGGTGGTGGTGGGGACAAGGAATGACTGGTGACTTTCAGAAAAGAAGTCTATGGCAGTCAGATCCCAAGTACTGAAGACAATCAAGTTCTTTTTATGTCTACTTTACACCAAGAGATTAAAATAGCCAGGATACCAATATAAGAATTCTGTTATGTTTCTTGACGATCAAAAGTTTCCCCAAGATTACAATTGTGGATGAGGATTTTTGGAAGGAAGCTGTGTCTGCAAAGGCTGACTGTGTGACACCATAGGACTCCAGTGATATTGGGAGGCTAGAGTGTTACAGGTCCAGCCAGAGAATAATTATAATTTATCTTGGCCTATCTTTTACCCACTAAATAGCTATTCCTTGCTCATGTCTGTGGCTGACCTAACATCCTGTGATGAAGATAAAGACCTTTTGGATTATATTAGTTCAACCAAATCCTAGCTTTACCCCAATCAAAGGGCTAACAGTTCTGTCAAGTAACCCCTGAGTCCCACGGCAGAGTTCTCTCCCATCTTGCTCTAACAGCCTTCCTGATGTCATCAAGGTATTTGAAAATTAATGGTTTCTTTTGTTTCACTACTGTAAAAAAAAAAAAAAAACCATCATGGCATTGCAACCTCATTGGAACATGGTGTTTTGGGACAACCTGAATCTCTGATCCTGGGCCATAGTCACTTATGCTGGCTCTAGAATAAAGCAACTCTTTTATTTTTTTGAGGTGAGAGCTGTTTCTTTGGTTGACACTTTTTAACCTAAGGCAAGGTGCGTCCTGATTTGCTTTAAGCGGTTGAGGTGACATGTTGGGGAGCTACTACAGTGTGCCTTTCAGAGTCTGAGGTGATTAACCTTTGTCTAGGAAGTGAGTCCAGAGAGGCTGCCAGTCACCACCAATGCAGAAGCCTAGTTGCGCTCATGATATTTTGGCTTGACCATAAAAACACTTAAAAAAAACAAAACAAGAAAATGTTCAAAGGTAAAAGGGTGAAGGAAACTGTCTCTAAACGCCCGAGCTGTGAGTGTCTTGCAGATGACAAACTTGCCTGAACACTTCTCTGCCACCCCCACCTTGTGCAGTATTCTAATTTGGAGACCTGCTAGCCCGACATCTTCAAGTTTCATCTGTTTGATGTTGTCTCGTTTTTGAAAATATGACACAGTCCCAAAAGGATTGTTTCTTCATTTTCAGCTTGCTGGAAAACCTTGTGGAGGTTTTATGTGATGCATCCCTTCAGGCAGAAAGGACATCCCAGCAGGGTATGGGGAATGGCCCAGAAGGTAGATCTCGAGCAGACTGAACGTGGGTAGAAATCAGTGACAGGTCCAAGTGAAGCCCCCATTCTTATAGTCTTTAAGGTTCAATTTCACTGCCCATAGAACACGATGAAAATCTTTTCTTTTTTTTTTTTTTTTTTGGCTGCAGTAGAAGCTGGTGTTCAATATACGAGAGCCTGTACTATAGTGGGCCACAGAAGTGTGTCACAAATATCAGTTGCACCAAGGTCCCCAAATCAATCCATGATTATCATTGAGGCCACAGATAAGTGCTATTTAAAATTCACTCAGCTTAAGCAGAAAGGGATATCTTAAATAGCCATGACATGAAGTGGGACTCTCATAATAATTTTTAATTTTGTCTTACTAAGAGCTCTGACCAAACCCATATCAGATGTTCCAGAGTTTCCTCTTTGTCTAACTATTATCTATCTTCTCCCTTCACTGTCATGGTTTTGGTTAAGGTTTATGTATGTATCTGTAGATCAATCAGTCTGTCCATTGTCTGTCCTTCCATCTGTCTGTCTGTCCATCCATCCAACTATCAATCAATATACATCCATCTACCATCATCTGTCTGTCCATCTGTCTGTCTGTCTGTCTGTCTGTCTATCTATCCATCTATCTATCTGGCCATCTCCTATTATTGATGCATCTCTCTATCTGTCTATATGTTTATCCGTCCATCCATCCATTCATCCGTCAATCCATCCATCCATCAATCTATCCATCTTCTATTATTGATGTATCTCTGTCAGTCTATCCATCTGTCCATTCATCTGTTCATCCATCCATCCATCCACCCACCCACCCACCCACCCACCCACCCACCCACCCACCCACCCACCCACCCATCTATCTATCTATCTATCTATCTATCTATCTATCTATCTATCTATCTATCTATTTATTTATCTTCTGTCTATTTATTCCTGTCCCTGGGTACATATGCTGGGTTTGTGTTTGTTTGTTTGTTTGTTTATTTTGTAGCAAACTCATCATTAGTAATGACAGAATGTTCTTCATTTATAAGACTTTCTTGCTCAAATATATATAAAGAATATTTCCTTCTAAGTCATAATTCCTGACCCTCATATTTAGGATTTCATTTATTAATTTAATGAATTATTATGATGAATTATCTCATATAACTATAGACTAAGATATGGATAAAATAAATTACCGTAATTACATCATGGTCACCACCATATCACCATCATCACCACTATCAGTGCCATCATCACCATCAATAATCACTACAACCACCACCACCATCACCACCTCCTCTTTCTCCTCCTCCTCACCATCATCACAATCATCACCATCTCCATCACCATTTTTTTTATCACCATCACCATTATCACCAACACCATCATCATCACTGGCACCGGAATCATCACCACCCTTATCATTATCACCATCTTCCAATCACTACCATCATCATCAACACCACCATTATCTTCTTTTTTTGCTCTCTAGTCTTTAATATCATGCTTTGGGTTAAGTAGGTATTATATTGGGATGTTAAATGCACATTTGGCTCATGGTGGACACAATTAATTTTCTTCCCAACACCCTGTCTTCCTTTTTCTGCCAGAGGAAGCTATTCTGCAAAGTCAGCAATGACCACATTCTAAGATTCATTTTCCCAGGCCCCTTTGCCATAAGAGACGCACAGTTATCACCACTAAGAGACAAGAAGTCAGTGAAACCAAGAGAACATTTGCTTCTCAGGCAGGAGAGCGTCAATGTGGACACGTGGTCATATCTCTTCTTCCTCTCTTGAATATTGTTGTCATTCTGGAATATTCATGGCTGTTCTGTAGTCATTAAATCACGAGCGAACATGACAAAGCTGACAAAGTGGAAGGAGAGAATGTGCTTAGCTTTGAAAAGCAGCCCTGAGCTCAAGCCGAAAGGGAGACCTAGGTGTTCACAGCAAGGGTTCGGCTAGCTTATACTGTAGTGTTCTTCAAGGGCAGAAATCAAATCTTCTAGGATCTGCTCTCTACTAATACTGCAAACGCAGA